>NC_057799.1:573759929-573888540 GCF_018294505.1 Triticum aestivum
TCTCCCATCCAAACGACCTTAATGCCAGCGTCTCGTCACCCTTCTAAAGATTTGTTCCTCGCACAAAATTTGCTACGTCGAATAGGGATGGTATCGGTTTATCACAATCTTCTACAGGAATTTTTATTTTGGTTTGTAGGTCAGCGATGCTTTTCAAATCTAGGTTGTACGGCTCCAACTTCTGTTTGTCCCCTGCGATGGCTTCCCCACAGAAGTATATGTCCTCCCGAGACAAGAAATCGTGAAGCTCACCTGGTATGGAGGGCACGTGTATGATGTGGTACACCAAAACATCATCTTCGAGCCACAGCTGAAGGACAGCGGCGCGTTGGATCTTCCCAATGGCATGCTCCGTGTACTCTACATCGACACTGATGACATTCATCTCCACCTTTTGGAGGGAGTTGGATACATTGTTGGTCCACTTCCGAACAACCCTTGGGTGGTCAGTGACTGTGGCAACTATGCTCAACGAGCCTTCGATGAGGACATGTTGTTCGCTAAAAACCTGCATCTCGATCTCTTTCGCCATTTGGAACCGCTGGACCGGAGGGCTATGGTTTCTAGAATTAGGATTAGATGGCTAGTCTAACTGAAGAAGATGATTATTTATAGGGGCTTGGGAATTACTCCAGGAGAATGTGAAGAGGTCAAAACAATGTGAATGCAGTGTGGTTTGGATGCAAATGAAAATCAAGGAGTAGTGAAAAAGCCGAGGAAAATCGGTTCCCGATGGAGAAGTAAATGGGAGAAGTTATGCGCATGCATGAGGAGAGGTGCGGTGGTTTGACTGCTGCATGCATTGGATTGGACGGGCTCTTCGGTTGCCTTTTCTCTCTCCCACGCGCAGAGAATGGCCCACTTGCATGCTGCAGTTTATTGGCTGGAGTCTGGCTGCAGCTGCTCATGCGTACGCTAATTAATGTTGTGAATGTGGGGCGTGGAGGGAAATTGGCTCATGCAAAAGGGTATATACGCAGACTAATTAGAGAAATACTGAAAAAAGTTATGCGGAGACAAAAGAGGACCGGAGGGAGTACTACTCATGTTCCTACTACGGTTAAGGAATATGCGGTTATCCTCAAAAAACAAAAGTCCTTCTTCGCGCTTCCGCATGCACGAGAATTTGGTTCTGCTCGCAATATGGATGATAGCTGGAGGATGAAGTGAACCCAGAGGCATGCTAGCACGGGAGTGTACTCATGTTCCTACTACTCCTACTAGTAGTAGTAGTACTACAACTGTGGTACACTTGATGGTCAAAATACTGTTATTCATCTGGTCCTCACAGTGAAGTGACAAGACCCTGCGCCCGAGGTGACACCAGTCCAGGCAGCGTGTCCGGGTTACCAAAGTCAGCCTCACCTTGTGCACTGTGCAGTCACTGTCACCGCCGCTGTATAACATGCCTCTCCTCGTCTCCCTCTCTCCTAGCACCACTCCATCTCCATCTCCGTCTCGCCGGAGATCCTGAGGTCACTCTTCATTATCTCACTGTGCCCCCGCATACCCTCGCCTCGCTCGCCTCCCCCAGTACCACTATTCCCTCGCTAGCCGCTCCAGCACCGACAGCCTTCTCCCCCGTAAATCAAGCACCCCAAAACCCCACCTTCCAAAGTCCAGCATGGCCGAATGCGAACCGCACAGGATCCATATGAGCCTCGATTGGAGCAATCTCCCCAGTGACGTCCTCGACCTCTGTTGTTCATGTATGGATATGTTGAGCACCCTGCGGCTGGCTGCATGCTCGAGGGGCATGCACACGGCCATCATCGAAGCAAGGCCAAAGCTTTTCAAGACACCCTGCTTGTTGCTATCTCGTCTTGCAAGATTGGCTCACCATGATACGGAGGCGTACATGATGCCCCTCGACTTCAATCCGATCTCCATTAGCCGAAACTTCTTTGCAGGTATGTAGTGGGTCGCCGTACATCATTTCCCTCGACTTCGATCCGATCACCATCGCCCAAAACTTCTTGGCAGGTATGTACTGGGTCGGCATGAACTCCCACTGGATGGCTGCCTTCAGAGAAGACGGTAAAAAGTTGGTGCTCGTGAACTTCCAGACCTCCCATGAGATTATCCTTCCTCCGTTGGATTATATAGAGTTTTACCATCGCAGTCCTAGTCATCTAGATTACCACGTCAGTTGGACGGACCTTGTTTTGCAGAAGATTGTAATCTGCCAAGTGCCCACACGACATGCGAATTACGCAGACTTCAAGCTAATTGCCTTGTTCGACCGCGGACTCGCCTATCTTTACGCCGGTGCCTTCTTTAGCTGGAGACAACTCAGCTCGCAGTGGATCATCGTCAAAGCTGATACACACTTCTGTGATGCTATTGAACACAATGGCATCATCTACGCGATCGACAAAGCAGATGGCACCACGTATTGCTGGGACGGCGCGTGTAAGTTGTTTCCGTCTCATGTTAATGATGACGCCATGACACTGTTTGAACTTTTTGTGATGATTGGCATATCCCTGTTTGAGCAGAATTTGAGTAGAACTATGGCAATGTATTAGAGACGCCGTAAATCAGCTATATTTGGAATGAGTTAATTCATGCGATTGTGATCATGTCATTACAGCCAATTTGTACCCCTGAATAATCAAACGGTTAGGAATATATGGATATTCTCCTTATTTTACAGTAATCTATATACTACTACTAAATATGAGTGTGTATCAATGGCCATGTTAGTTTCCTCATTTTCATGATGTAGAAACATGCACCACACTGTTGGTTTCATCTAACCATACATTAGGGAAGTAAATGTGCATATGGAGAACTCTATATTTGGAAGTAGTGAAATCCTGTAATGCTTACCATGTGTACATACCTATATTCGCCCTTCAGCAATCAATGGCTAGAATAATATCCTCACAAAAATTTTGCCCACAGAACACGAGTATATAACAATGCATGGTCTGTTAGTTACCTTGAAGAATTTGTTTGTGAGGACAGAACATGATTACATAACATGCATGACATGGTAGTTTCCTGTGAAGAATCGATTGCGAGATAACATGAGTATAACCATGCATGGCACTTCTATATTTTCGAACCCAGTATACATTTCCCTGTATTTTCCTCCCAGTTCCAACAGGGACATATCAATGTGTTTCTTGCATTATCCTACTCATACTCTGAACAATGCTGATCTTACATTAACAATGCCTGTCCTTTTTGATATGATGCAGTGTCCCTACAGTTACTGCCCTTTGTAATCACACCACCTTTGCCAAAAACAGGGAAGCACAACTGGTTCCTCGCTCGATCAGACGACGGCAAAAGACTGATGATCATTCGGACACATGAGCCGGAAAAGTTATATTGCAAAAACCCCACTGTATACAAGCACCGTGAAATACGTGAGTATCCGGACAGTGGCTGTTACGTCTATGAGCAGGATACCAGCTTGTTGGGGCCTTCAGGATTTTTTAGTTGGAGGCGGGTAAACAGCCTTGGTTCACACTCTCTGTTTCTCGGACTCAATTATCCGATTAACCAGGAGATCACCGTTGGCAAGGACCTTGATGGCAGAGAGGCTCTGTTTGCTATGGAAAACTGTGTCTACACGGCGAGCCCTAGGAGTTCGGGAGCAAACTCCCCTGATTGTCAACGATACAGCCTGCAGCCAAAAGAAGGTGAGAATGACAAAGGCATCCGGATTAACTTTGATCCTTGGATGTCTCAATTACGACAGGCAGTGATGTGGTTCAAGCCTTCAGGTTGATAGGTAATTGGGCTGTTGCGTCGAAAGGGTGGAGTACTGGTGTCTCCGGATCATTGGTCGCTGAAGCGGGGCTGCAAATTATGATGGTGTTGGATCATCTCTTCGAATGACTTTGTTGTCTTTGCTGCTTGTTCTGGATGGGTAGTTCTTTCTTTTGTTATGCATATTCCTTGTCATTTGGTCATCCTCGTCTATGTCACTCTTACTATGTAATAGTTGCCTCTGTTTAGAATGTCATTCTCGTCTGGATCACGAGAGTCTGAGCGCTGCAGATGGGTGCGTTTTGGTGGTGTAGCAAGACTTCTTATGAACTATCATGTCTTGTTGTTTATGTCAGTAGTAGTCACTAGTCAGTGTTTGAATGTTGTATATATCGTTGTTTCGAACTGTTTATTGTCTCGAACTACTGGTGGGCTAAATGAGGGCATCACCATTCTCCAGTGTTCAGAGTGTATCTCCTTTTTTCAAGTTATATAATTTGAGCTCAGTGTCTTTTCGATGATGTACACTTGTTTGGGCCAGTGAGGTGTCGTTGAATATGGGCCGAGTAGTAACGCAATGCCAAACAGGTCAATTATCACTCTCAGGCCAGGCTCTCAAAAGATCCTCAAAAAAAGGTCGGGCTCTCCAAAAAGAAAGAATAAGGACTCTTAGGCCGACATGTGGGCGCCACCGGTGTTTTCGTGCGCTTGCGCGCCGAGAGCATATTGGCGCGTGTTCGAAATTCAAGCTACCTTTTCATCCCCAATCTCCCGCCCCTCCCCCACCTCTGGAATCTCGATTCCTACTCCAGTTCCCCCAAATCCCCCTCCTGTACTCCCTGTACTCAAGCTCACTATCATGTCGCCGGTCAACGCGGATCTCCGAGCCGGAGATCCTGAGGTCCGTCCTGCCTTCGGTCGCTGCGTGCTGTCGCTCAACAGTGGCATGGCGGCGCTTGACGACCAGTTTGCCGGCAAAGTGCTGATGGTAACCATCAACGGCGACCGGCCTCCCGTCTCGCCGGACGACCTTGTCAAAGCTCTTGGCATTGCGCACGGCATCCAAATAAGTGACTTGCTCGTCGAAGTCTGTCCGCCACCGGCTGATTTCTTCGTCAGGTTCCGGACAACTTTCGACTGCAGTCGTGTGTTCGAATCTTCCCGGCGTTTGTTCTGCGATGGCGCGCTGGTGAGCTTTGATCGGTGGCACCCAGGATGGGGCTCGGTGCCCTCTGAGCTTGAGTTTTTAACAAAGCTTACCTTCCACGGCATGCCTCGACGTGCTTGGAACAGCGAGTCCATGAATGAGCTTATCAACGACCTTGGAGGTGAGCTCGTAAGTATGTTTGTTCCTCCAGACAGCTGGGCTCTGACGGTTATGGCATGGATGAAGAAGCCGTCCACCATACCGAAGGTGATTGGTGTTGAGATACCGGTGCAGGAACCGGGGTTGTACTATTCGTCGCCACCAAGGCCGCCGCGGACCACGTTAGGGATGTACCTGTATCGAGTGTTCGTGCATGTCGAAGAAGTGGTCAATCCATCAATCGAAGTCCTGCCGCCGCCGCTGGTGCCAGGGTCCGTCGACGACGTCCATTACAGGAGTCAACGTCAGACTTTCCCCGTGTTGCTCGGAACGATGGATGGCACAGGGCCTACTCCATCGCGCGGCGGAGGCCACTGCTTCTTTGGGAGAAGAGGCAGGGCTGGCTGCCTGGATGTGCTCTAATTTGAGGTAACAACTGAATCTTGTCAGATACTAGTTAAATCCGAGCTATGGGTGTGAAGCACTGATGTGCCAGTACATTTGATTGTGACCTGTTCTAATTTTGTACCTAAACTTTTTTTAGAAAGGGTTGTACGTCAACTTAATGTGCTAGCAGAACTTATTGTGTTGTCTGTCTGTTTTCTTTGCACAACATTCAAGATATTTCCCTGTCATTGATAAAGACGATGAACCGTTATGTACGAGTTCGTTGGTTTCAACATAGCCCTACCCGTAGCGATCCACTGCTTCCATCCTGATTGTGCCGCCTGCGTGAAATTTTTGTATGCAAGTTCAGTGTGCTATGATGTTCTATATGATTGTGTCAACTATATAAGTTTTTACTGAGCATCAGCAATGCATATGGCTGAAAGATGTATTTACGAGCATCGACCGATGGGTCTCTCTCTCTCTCACACACACACACACGCACACACGCACACATGCACAAGTGGGACCCGTTGAATTATTTCTTTGCTCGTGACAGCTTTTAATTAGGTTCCACTGTAATCTAACTTTTTTCTTAAGTTATTAATTGAGCTCAGTGACTTCAAAAAGTTGTACAGAAGCCTTGTTTGGGCCTTTCCGGCGTCGCTGAATGTGGGCTGAGTAGCCATGTTAGGTTGTACTGTACTACACATGCCTTTTTTTCAACATCAGCAATGCAACTGGGCCGATAGTTATACACAATAACCGGGTCAACTTGTTATTCTCTGCCCCGCTGCGCTGCAAAATTTCCTAGGAGGTATGCATTAGGCTTAACAAGAAAATGGACTTTAAGAAATAATAAATGGGATGTAATTATAATAACTGGGCAGTAACTATAAAAAATGCACCAAACGCGTAATTAGTTTAAAAAATATATTATTTTGGAATTTGAAAATTTTAATTTCATTACTTGTTGCGCGCGCAATATTTCGTTGGATTTTAACGTAATACAACTTTATTTTGAAATTATATTTAATCTGACTAGAAATTATGGATAAAAATATTTCGGATCCCATAAAAATGTGGGAACTTTTTTTGAATTCTGTTTTGAGCGGTTGGTTGAAATTATTAATTGTTGTCCTAGCTAGAAAATGGGTTGTACTTTTAACAAACTGTAAATGGGCTGTAGTAAATTCCATTAGAATTAAAAAATGGGTTGTACATTCTTACAAATCGCAAATGGGCTATATGTTCTCTGCCACACACTTGGGGGCCTTCTAAGTTGACGTGTCCCTTAAAAAAAACTAAGTTGATGCGTATGCAAGGCTTTGTCAACAACACACAGTTCTGGCAGCTGTGGCCGTTGGATGTCCATCCAACGGATGTCGTGCTTCTTCTTCAATCTCGGATATTCTTGCTTCAGCCGCCCAAAAAATGATTCCTCCCCCTGACATCGGGGGTGCACCGTTCCGGAGGCTGACCTGTGGGCCTACTAAGTTGACGCGTACCAAGGGCTTTGTCAACTTGGTCAA
Organism: Triticum aestivum; assembly: GCF_018294505.1. Taxonomy (NCBI): domain Eukaryota; kingdom Viridiplantae; phylum Streptophyta; class Magnoliopsida; order Poales; family Poaceae; genus Triticum; species Triticum aestivum. The sequence goes on from NC_057799.1 coordinate 573,766,878, forward strand.
TATAAATGATTCTAGCTGCAGTGACCATACGATGTCCATCCAACGGCCGTAGTGCTTCTTTAACCTCTGGTCTTCTTGCTCCAGCCGCCCAAAGCAGCGCCGGTAGTGTCGCGTGCTCCTGCCTCCCGTGGCCGGCTGTGATGCCGCGGAGGCCTCACCGCCCCCTACTACTCCCACCGCTGGCCAGGCCATCCTCTACTCACCCACACCCCCTGTTATTCCACGACGACGGGAGCCTCACACCGCAGCCGAACCAGTGAACCCTCGTACTCCTCTCCGCGCGGGCTTCCACTGTCGCGTCTTCCCCGGCTCCGTGTCGTCCCCTTCCTAGGCCTCATCGTCGTCCATCGCCCTAGTGCTCTCGGCGCGGCGTGGTCAACATGGTCAAGGAACGGCTTCCATCGGACGTGGACTGTACGTGGAGAGGCTGACAGCTGGGTCTACGACGGCAGCAACGAAGTGCCTCCTTATTACGCGGTAAATAATGATTTCTCCACCTGACAGCAGGGACCCACCGGACAGGCCATCATATTTCGCGAAAAAAATGTTTCCCCCCTGACTGCTGGGACCCATCGGCCGGGCCACCGTATTGCGCGAAAAAAACGTTCCCCCCACTGTCAGCTCGGACCCACCGGAAGTGCCTCCTTATTAAGCACAAAAAAATGAATACTCCCCCTGCTGGCTGGGACCCACCTTGATGGGAGGCTGACTTGTGGGCCTACTAAGTTGACGGGGACAGAGTGCTTTGTAAACTTAGTCAATATGAACAATTCTAGCTCCAGTGACTGTACGATGTCCATCCAACGGTCGTAGTGCTTCTTCAACCTCTGGGCTTGTTGCTCCAGACGCCCAAAGCAGCGCCGGTCGTGCCGCATGCTCCTGCCTCCCGTGGCCGGCTGTGCTGCCGTGGAGGCCTCATCGACCCCTACTATTCCCGCCGCTGGCCAGGCCATCCTTCTACTCACCCACACCCCCTGTTATTCTGCAGCGACGACAGCCTCACACCGTAGCGAACCAGTGAACCCTCATACTCCTCTACGCGTGGACATCCACTGTCGCGTCTTCCCCGGCTCCGCGTCGTCCCCTTCCTAGGCCTCGACGTCGTCCACCGCCCTGGTGCTCTCGGCGTGGCGTGGTCAACGTGGTCAAGGAATGGCTTCCATCGGACACGGACTGTACGTGGAGAGGCTAACAGCTGGGTCCACGGCCGCAGCAAGGAAGTGCCTCCTTATTACGTGCAAAATAATTATTCATCCACCTGACAGTGGGGAACCACCGAACGGGCCACCGTATTTCATGAAAAAATGTTTCCCCCTGACTGCTGGGACCCACCAGCTACATCTTCGCACGCAAGGAAGTCCGTCCGGGCCAAAAAAATGATTCGCCCCCCTGACTGCTGGGACCCACCAGCTACATCTTCGCACGCAAGGAAGTGCCTGACAGTCAGGACCCACCTGGTCGAAGCGTACATAGCGTTGTCATTCTGGTCGCGAACGTGTATGTACATACTGCTCGATGTAGATGCGCGCACGTGTCGTAGTAGAGGCACGAACGTAGCATGTACACTTACGTACAACGGCCAGTGTGTAAGAAAGAAAATACGGCCACGTACGTACATACGGGCAGGGTCTCGAACGCCTAGTCGCGCATACATACGGCCAGGGCTCGTGTACATGGCAGGGTCGGAACGGAGAAACTGCGTCGTCGTCGTGTTCATGGGGAGGGAACGGAATGCGTCGTGTTCATCGGGAGGCAACGGAACACGTGGGAGCCAACCGGCTTGGACGGAACAGCCGATGGAAACAAGGCCTGGCGTACCGCATAACGGAGGAAACGGCCTTGTGTTCGACCGGCCACATTCGAAACGGGATCCTGTTCATTGGGAGGGGTCTGGCGTACCACAAAACGGAGGAAACGTACCTCCTACGGTCGAAACGGGGGTCATGTTGATCGGGAGGGGTCTGGCGTACCGCAAAACGGAGGAAACGAACTTGTGTTGGAGCGCTACGGTCGAAACGAGTGTCCTGTTCATCGGGAGGGGTGTGGTGTACCGCAAAACGGGACTCCATGGGATACTGTTCATCTCCATCGTCGACCCCCTCCAGCCTCCTCGGGCTACTGTTCAACCAGCCCTCTCCACAGGCTACTGTTCAACCAGCCCTCTCCACGGGCTACTGTTCATCCAGCCCTCCACCGTCTACTCTTCATCTTGCCCTCTAGGGGGTGGTCCTATTCATCTAGCCCTCCACGGGGTCCTGTTCATCCAGCCCCAACCGGCTCGATCAATCGAGGTCCTGTTCATCCAGAGGCAACACCACGGGGTCCTGTTCATCCACCCCCACCGGGAACTGTTCATCCAACCCCCCCCCCAGCAATGCTCACTGTTCATCCAGAGGCAACACCACGGGGTCCTGTTCATCCACCCCCACCAGGAACTTTTCATCCAAACCCCCCTAGCAACACTCACTGTTCATCCAGAGGCAGCATCGACCGGCTTCAGTTAGTAGCAGTAGCGAAGGAATCGCTCGATCGGATTCAGTAACGCGTAGCCTGCAGTGCAATCGCTCGGGTTCAGTTAGAGCCCAACGCCTCGCTCGGGTTCAGTTACAGCCCAACGCCTCGCACCCCACGCGCGTGCGTGTATAAGAGAAACGCGTATCGCTCGGCCACGACCACCCACCCTAACCGGGAACACCCCGATATTTTCCTCGCCCTCGCTTCTACCACGGTTTTTTCCATCATGGACGGCCCAAAGAATGTCATGCAGCTGCGTCTCCGGCCCGCCCAGGACGAAAAGCCCATTTTCTGTCATGATTTTTTGTCATAGAAGTAGGACCCCACCACATCTATGATGACACCGGGTTTTGTCACAATTATCGTCATAGAAGTGTCATAAGTATGACAGAAAAAAATTCGTTCGGCCCAAAATGTCACGGATGTGTCTTTTTTTGTAGTGAAGTGTTGCCCTGTCCTTGGTTTTGACCATTATGTCATCCATATAAGCTTCCATATTTCTATGTAGCTGGGGCTCAAAACCAATTTGGACTGCTGTTGCAAATGTTGAGCCAGCACTCTTCAACCCGAAAGGCATCCGTAAAAAGCAATACATACCACATGGGGTGATGAATGATGTCTTCTCTTCGTATTCTCTCGTCATGAAGATCTGGTGGTATCCCGAGTAGGCGTCAAGGAATGATAACAGATCACACCCGGCCGTGGAGTCAACAATCTGGTCAATGCGCGGCAACGGGAAGGTGTCCTTAGGACAAGCCTTATTGATATCTGTGTAGTCAATACACAGCCTCCACTTCCCATTTGCCTTGCGCACCACCACCGGATTTTCCAACCACGTCGGATGGAGTACTCATCTTACCAAACCCGCCGCTTCCAACTTCCGGATCTCCTCTGTGATGAACTCCTGCCATTCCAAAGCTTGCTTCCTGACCTTCTGCTTGACGGGTCACGAATGAGGACAGACAGCAAGATGGTGCTCAATCACCTCCCTGGGAACGCCTGGGATGTCGGACGCTTGCCATGCAAACACGTCGATATTCGCCCGTGGGAAGGTGACGAGAGCGCCTTCCTATTTGCTGTCCAGGGTGGAGCTTATGGTGAAAGCCCCACCAGTGCCATCCTCCTAGATGGACACCTTCTTGGTCTCTGGTCGTGCAGCTCTGGATTTCTTGCTCTTGCCGGTGGAGCTCTCTAGCACGTCCTCGACGGGAGCACAACACTCCGAAGAGGTGCGCTTGCCGGAGTGGGTGCGAGAGGTCTTGCTGATCTTCTTCCCTCCCGGGGCTCCAGCGGCAGGAGCAAGTGCCTTGGCGGCAGTTGCCGCAACTGCTTCTTGGTAGAGTTGGTCAGCGCAGATCAGCGCATCCTTCTTGTCAGAGGGGACGGTGATGATGGTCATCGGCCCAGGCATCTCCAGCGTGTTGTAGGCGTAATGCGACGTCGCCATGAACTTGGCTAGTGCTGGGCGGCCGAGGATCCCATTGTAGGGCAAGGGGATCTCGGCTACATCAAAGACAATCCTCTCCGTCTTGTAATTCAACTCGCCTCCAAACGTCACAGGCAGCGTGACCTTACCCTTCGGCTAACTCCTTCCCGGGTTGACCCCTTGAAACGTGCCCGTCTCCTCGAGGTCTCCATCGGGAATCTGCAGCCTCTTGATCACAACGGGCGAGATCAAGTTCAGACCGGCCCCGCCATCAACTAGCATCTTTGTCACCTTGAGGTTGCATATCATTGGCGAAACCAACAACGGCAAACACCCGACCGCAGTCGTGCGGTCAGGGTGGTCATCGGTGTCAAAGATGATAGGCGTGCTGGACCACTTCAATGGCTTCTGGGCGTCGAACGATGGCTCCGCTGATGTGATCTCACGCGCCCACTGCTTGAGCTGGTGGAGAGAGGTATGCAACGAGTTGCCACCGTCGATGCACATGGCCTCCGTAGCTTTCTGGAACTCATGCTCGCCGGACTCGTCGTCCTTGTCATGATCATCGTCTTCCTACTTCTTGTCGCGGACCCGAGCGGGCCTCTCTTGCTGGTTATCCTTGCCGCGGTGGCCTCCTTGGCCGCCATGCTTCTTGCCGGATCCTTCGGCACCATCCTGACCCTTCTCCTTGTCCCGCCTCTCATACTCGGCTTTTTTCTTTTCGGCAAGCAGCTCAACTTGTAGGCAGTTCTGGAGGTCGTGGCCCTTGGTGCGGTGGATCTTGCAGTACTGCTTGTCGGAGCCTCCTGGCTTGTCGGCAGCCGCCAAGGCCAGGCAAGCGGCATACTCGGCAATCTAATTGCGAGGGTCATCTGCCTTGGCCTTCTTGGCAGCGCCGGTGGCGTCGGATCCCTCGATGGCAAGCGCGGCCTTGCCCTTGCACTTCCTGTTGCGACGCCGGCCCTTCTTCGTCGGGGCGGCGGTGTCTTCGTGTGTAGAGTCGGTTTCCACGCTAGCGTCCTGGCCGGGGTACTTCCTTCCCTCTTTAGCTCGGGCGCATCTATCGGCCAGAACATAAAGTTCAGCCACATATTTGCCTTATTCATCGCCAGCTCTTCCACATCTTGCGGTTGCACACATTCTGATGGAATGCGCTGATCACGGCGGTGGGATGAACATCTGGGATGTGGTATTGCACCCAGCTGAACCTCTCTATGTACTTGCGCAGGTTTTCACCTTCCTTCTGGGGGATGATATGTAAATCGCTCGCCTGGCCATGAGCTTGGTGGCCTCCAGTGAAGGCACCAACGAATTCATGACACAGATCCGACCAAGAAGAAATGGAATCTGCCAGCAAGTGCATAAACCATGACATGACATTGGGTTTTAGTGCCAGCGGGAAGTGATTTGCAAGCACCTTGTCGTCGCGAGCTCCAGCGGCTTGCATCGCGATGGTGTAGATGCTGAGGAACTCCGACGGGTGGATCTTGCCATTATACTTCTTGCCGACGTCAGGCTTGAACATGCGGTGGGATGGCCACAGGAACTGCTGCAGCTCACATGTAAAGGCCAGGCAACCAACCTCGTAGGGTAGGCCACCGGAGCCTCCCGGTGCTGGGTGGTCCATAGTGGGCCCTGCCCGCCTATCTGACTGGTGGCGTGCATCGCGCCGGCGCTCGATGGTAGTTCGAGCGTCTTCATGGGCTCGCTCCCGAAGAACTTGGCGCTGATCGCGGTGGGTCCGTGGGTCGGTCGACGCTATGGAAATGTTATCACAAGCGTCATCACGACGGACCGGCACCCGCGGCAACTGGCGTGGGGGAGGAGAGTGCACCGTGGCTGCCGCACCTCCGGTGTTTCCACCGCTGGCATGTGGTGGCTCGACGGAGCGTCGGCCCGAGGGCCCCGCTGGTCGCGGCTCATCTTTGTTGGCGACACCGACGAGGCTCCGGATGGTGGCTCTCCACTCGTCACGCTTCTCCGCAGCAGGAGGGAAGTCGAAGAGCAATTGCGCGCGCGCCAAAGCTTCTACTAGCGTGGGTGGCGGCGAAAGCTATGTGGACCGTGACGTGCTCCGACTCCTACCCATGTTATAAGGAGCTCCATCACGGCCCTGCGGCTGTGTGCCATCTTCACCAGCACTTCGGCGGGCATGCTGGCCCGTCCCGCGAATGATGCACATGACTCTTCCCGCGGCGGCGTCTGGGGTCACCAGCGTGGTGACGCTGCTCGTCACGCACACCTTGGGAAGAGCGCATTGTGGGCACCGGCGTAGGTGTCTTGGAGGTCGCTGCGTCGCCCGTGGGTGGCACGGCGCCGCCCTTGGAGGGCCCCGCGCCGCCTACGGGGGCCCCAGCTCCGTCTTTGGATTTGGCGGCGTGTGGCCCGTCGTCTCGCGCACGAACGACGCCGCTCGCCAGGCTCTAACTGTCAGAGCGATGTGGGTGTTCGCGGGCCACGCCTCGGCTTCCGTCCGCGACCGCCCCGCTGCTCGCCCGCACCGGTACGGGCCGTCCGGCTCCGGATGAACCGATCACCGTGATCATCTTCTTCTTGGGAGCCATGGCAATGAAGAACTGCTAGGCTAACTGCTAGACCGGATTTTCACAACTGCGCCCCCTACCTGGCGCGCCAAAGATGTCGGGGGAAATCGACACCTATGGAATCACTGGGATCCCTTCTACGGTTGGCGGGCGTGAGGTTGTGCAAAGAGCGGGTCTGACAGGAAGCACAAAGATCGTTTACCCAGGTTCGGGCCGCGGAGATGCGTAATACCCTAGTCCTACTTTGGTGTATGTATTTGAGTGTTCTCGAGTTCTTGAGCGAGCTACTGGGTGTAACTTGCCCAAAAGATCCGAATCCCTCCCCTAGACACCTCAGGCCTCCTTTTATAGACAAAAGGGGTTGCCACAGTGGCACACAGGAGGTGGAAAGGTGTACAGTGGATGAGTATATCCTCTGGCACCGTCGGACAAACGCATTTAATGCGCTGCCGACGTGCCCCTCTTGCTTTATCGGGGATGGCAAGGAAGCTCGTCCCAGCTGTCGCCGCCTCGCCTGGCTTCGACACGCATCCGAGCTGACGAGGCGTCGTAGCGCCATGTTGGCTGGCTGCTGGGCTGGTGCGGTGGTGGAATATATCTTCACGAAGATCTGCATGCCACCACGCAGGTGCTTGCTGAGTTGGTGTAGAGGCCGCATGCTGCCACGCAGGTGCCTGCCCAGCTAGTTGGGCTAGCAGCTGCATGGGAGCAGCGGTGGAGCCTTGGCAGACGCGGGCCTGGCCGCGGCCTTGCTTGTGACCTCGGCAAGGGTCTTGTCAGGGGCTCGGCAAGGGTGTTGCCATGGCGTCGCGGTCGTCCCCAGCAAGGCGCTTGCCGGGGGTCTCGTGGATTTCCTCAGCAAGGACCTCGCCGAGGATCGTCGTCTTCTGGTCCTCATGTGATCTTGTGTATTTATTATCTTCACAAAGATCTACATGCCACCATGGAGGCGCTTCCCGAGCTTTGGTCCCACTGTGATTGATGGTGTTGGAACCCTTGGGCTCAACGGTGGCGCACTCTGCTGGCGTCAGGCAAGTTTCCCCAGCAAGGCTCTTGCCGGGGCTGCGGAGGCCGCCCTGGCAAGGGTGTTGCCGAGGGATTCCACCTCGCCCTCTTGCTCTTTGTGTCTCTGGTCTTGGCGTTGCTTCGGTTGTCTTGTGTTTTGGCTTCCCTCCTTTGCCCTGCTAAGTGTGGTCGCGGTCGCGGCTCTGACTGCCCGTGCGCAAGTAAAGGGGTCAAAAGGAGAGCCCCTACTTTTGTACACCGACAAATTTGTCTATTAATCATCTGCAAAAAGAATCAACCTAAAAGCACTCTCCAGTAAACAATTGTAGCTAATCTCGTGAGCGCTAAAGTTTCTATTTTTTACAGCAAGATCATAAAGACATCACCCAAGTCTTCACAAAGGATCTACTTGGCACAAACACTAATTAAAATATAAAAACACATCTTAACAGAAGCTAGGTGAATTATTTATTACTAAACAGAACCGAAAAGCAAGAAACAAAAATAAAATTGGGTTGCCTCCCATCAAGCGCTATCGTTTAACGCCCCTAGCTAGGCATAAAAGCCAGAATAGATCTAGGTATTATCATCTTTGGTATGCAATCCATAAGTGGCTCTCATAATAGATTCATAAGGTAATTTAATTTTATTCCTAGGAAAGTGTTCCATGCCTTTCCTTAACGGAAATTGGAATCTAATATTTCCTTCTTTCATATCAATAATTACACCAATCGTTCTAAGGAAAGGTCTACCAAGAATAATAGGACATGTAGGATTGCAATCTATATCAAGAACAATGAAATCTACGGGCACATAATTCCTATTTGCAACAATAAGAACATCATTAATTCTTCCCATCGGTTTTTTAATGGTGGAATCCGCAAGATGCAAATTTAAAGAACAATCATCAAATTCATGGAAACCGAACACATCACACAAAGTTTTCGGAATCGTGGAAACACTAGCACCCAAATCACACAAAGCATAGTATTCACGATCTTTAATCTTAATTTTAATAGTAGGTTACCACTCATCATAAAGTTTTCTAGGGATAGAAACTTCCAATTCAAGCTTTTCTTCATAGGATTGCATTAAAGCATCAACAATATGTTTAGTAAAAGCTTTATTTTGAGTATAAGCATGAGGAGAATTCAACACGGATTGCAACATGGAAATACAATCTACCAAAGAGCAATTATCATAATTAAATTCCTTGAAGTTAAAAATAGTGGGTTCATTGCTATGTAAAGTTTTGACCTCTTCAATCCCACTTTTACCAATTTTTGCATCAAGATCTACAAACTCCGAATCATTGGGACGCCTTTTAACTAAAGTTGACTCATCTCCAGTACCATCATTATCAAGATTCATATTGTGAAACAAAGATTTAATAGGAGATACATCAATCACTTTTAGATCTTCATCCTTATTCTCATGAAAACTAGAAGAACACGCTTTTATAAAGCAAACTTTTTTAGCACGTATCCTAGCGGTTCTTTCTTTGCACTCGTCAATGGAGGTTCTCAAAGATTTGAGAGACTCATTGATATCATGCTTAGGTGGAATAGATCTAAGTTTCAAAGAATCAACATCAAGAGAAATTCTATCCACGTTCCTAGCCAACTCATCAATCTTAGGTAATTTTTCTTCAAGAAAAGCATTGAAATTCTTTTGCGAAATCATAAATTCTTTAACACTAGTCTCAAAATCAGAGGGCATCATAGTAAAATTTCCATAAGAGTTGTTGTAGGAATTACCATAATTATTAGAGGAATTACTAGGAAACGGCCTAGGATTAAATTTCCTCTATACGCGTTGTTACCAAAATTATTCCTACGAACAAAATTCACATACATAGATTCATTATTATTCTCAATCAAAGTAGACAAAGGCATATCATTAGGATCAGAAGAAACACTCTTATTAGCAAACAATTTCATAAGTTCATCCATTTTTTCACTCAAAACATTAATTTCTTCTATAGCATGAACCTTTTTACTAGTAGATCTTTCGGTGTGCCATTGAGAATAATTAACCATAATATTATCTAGGAGTTTAGTAGCTTCTCCTAATGTGATTTACATAAAAGTGCCTCCCGGGGCCGAATCTAAAAGATTTCTAGAAGCAAAATTCAATCCGGCATAAAAATTTTGTATAATCATCCATAGGTTCAAACCATGTGTAGGGCAATTACGTATCATTAATTTCATCCTCTCCCAAGATTGTGCAACATGCTCATGATCAAGTTTCTTAAAATTCATAATATCGTTTCTAAGAGAGATGATCTTAGCTGGAGGAAAATACTTAGAGATAAAAGCATCTTTGCACTTATTCCATGAATCAATACTAATTTTAGGCAAATAGGAAAACCAAGTTTTAGCACGATCTCTAAGTGAAAACGGAAATAGCTTCAATTAAAAATATCATTATCCACATCTTTCTTCTTTTGCATATCACACAAATGAACAAAGTTGTTTAAATATGTAGTGGCATCTTCACTAGGAAGGCCGGAGAATTTATCTTTCATGACAAGATTCAGCAAAGCAGCATTAATTTCACAAGATTCAGCATCAGTAATAGGAGCAATCGGAGTGCTAAGAAAATCATTGTTGTTGGTATTGGAAAATTCACATAATTTAGTATTGTCTTGAGCCATTGTGACAAACAATCCAACACACAAGCACACAAGAAGTAAGAAAAAGGGCGAACGAAAAAGAGGGCGAATAAAACGGCAAACGTGAAGTGGGGGAGAGGAAAACGAGAGGCAAATGGCAAATAATTTAATGCGAGGGATAAGAGTTTGTGATGGGTACTTGGTATGTCTTGACTTGTGCATAGATCTCCCCGGCAACGGCGCCAGAAATCACACGTTGGCGGGAGATCAAATCTTGACTTGACTTGGTGTAAGGCTCCCCGGCAACGGTACCAGAAATACTTCTTGCTACCTCTTGAGCATGCGTTGGTTTTCCCTTGAAGACGAAAGGGTGATGCAGCAAAGTTGCGTAAGTATTCCCCTTAGTTTTTGAGAACCAAGGTATCAATCCAGTAGGAGACTACACGCAAGTCCCTCGTACCTGCACAAAGAAATAAGAACCTTGCAACCAACGCAGTAAAGGGGTTGTCAATCCCTTCACGGCCACTTGAAAAAGTGAGATCTGATAGAGATAATAAGATAAATATTTTTGGTATTTTTTTGTATAGATTGGAAAGTAAAGATTGCAAAATAAACGGCGACAGAAATTGCAAGTTGATAGGAAAATAATATGATGGAAGATAGACCCGGGGGCCATAGGTTTCACTAGTGGCTTCTCTCAAGATAGCATAATTTACGGTGGGTGAACGAATTACTGTCGAGCAATTGACAGAAAAGCGCATAGTTATGAGAATATCTAGGCATGATCATGTACATAGGCATCACGTCCGTGACAAGTAGACCGAAACGATTCCGCATCTACTACTATTATTCCACACATCGACCGCTATCCAGCATGCATCTAGAGTATTAAGTTCATAAGAACAGAGTAACGCATTAGGCAAGATGACATGATGTAGAGGGATAAACTCAAGCAATATGATATAAACCCCATCTTTTTATCCTCGATGGCAACAATACAATACGTGCCTTGCTTCCCCTGCTGTCACTGGGAAAGGACACCGCAAGATTGAACCCAAAGCTAAGCACTTCTCCCATTGCAAGAAAGATCAATCTAGTAGGCTAAACCAAACTGATAATTCGAAGAGACTTGCAAAGATAAGTAAATCATGCATAAAAGAATTCGGAGAAGAATCAAATATTGTTCATAGATAATCTTGATCATAAACCCACAATTCATCGGATCTCGACAAACACACCGCAAAAAGAATTACATCAAATAAATCTCTAAGAGAATCGAGGAAAACTTTGTATTGAGATCCAAAGAGAGAGAAGAAGCCATCAAGCTAATAACTATGGACCCGGAGGTCTGTGGTAAACTACTCACACATCATCGGAGAGGCTATGGTGTTGATGTAGAAGCCCTACGTGATCGATTCCCCCTCCGGAAGAGCACCGGAAAAGGCCCCAAGATGGGATCTCATGGGTACAGAAGGTTGCGGCAGTGGAAATAGGGATTCGTGGTGCTCCTGGATGTTTTTAGGGTACATGAGTATATATAGGCGAAAGAAGTAGGTCGGTGGAGCCACGAGGGGCCCACTAGGGTGGGGGGTGCGCCTACCCCCCTAGGTGCGCCCTCCTACCTCGTGGCTTCCTCGTTGCTTCCTTGACGTCCACTCCAAGTCTCCTGGATTGCGTTTGTTCCAAAAATAACTCTCCCGAAGGTTTCATTCTGTTTGGACTCCGTTGGAAATTCCTTTTCTGCGAAACACTGAAATGGGCAAAAAACAGCAATTTGCACTCGGCCTTTGGTTAGTAGGTTAGTCCCAAAAGTAATATAAAAGTGCATAATAAAGCCCGTTAAACATCCAAAACAGATAATATAATAGCATGGAACAATAAAAAATTATATATACGTTGGACGTATCAGCATGATGGTTTTCGGTAAGGAACATCCCACCTTTGGGGACAAAACGATATCCATTGCCTCTTATTGCTTTCAATTTTTTTTCTCATGTCAACATACAAAAACAGGAATGTTGTGTGATTTTTTGTGAATTTTCAGGGTTTGTTTGGACATTTTTATGCATTAACTGAGTTTTCAATGAAGTTATGTGCATAATTCAAATTTGAACTACATGCACATGCTCCAGTGCATATAAATTGGTTGAAAAATCAAATATGTGTCCTTGGGTGCGTGCTTAGGTCCCATGCAAGAAATGGGAATGAATTTCAAACACCAGGGCACCGTTTATTTGCCGGCAAAACATTGAGATGCCCGGTTTTTAAATTCTAGTAAATCCAAAACTAGTCTGAAATTCATGAAACTTGGCATGCTATCATGGAGCGGAATCAACATGCCGTGGTACAAATTTTGTCCCATTTGGGGCAGGTTTGGGTATATGCTTCTCACAAACCGGAGCTTCTCACAAAAAGCATGATGGTTTTCAGTAGGGAACGTCCCACCTTTGGGGACGAAACGACATCCATTGCGTCTTATTGCTTTCAAATTTTTTTCTCGTGTCAACATAGAACAACAGGAGTGTGGTGTGAATTTTTCTAATTTTTAGGGGTTCGTTTGGACATTTTTATGTATTAACAGAATTTTCAATGCATTTATGTGCACAATTCAAATTTGAACAACATGCACATGCTCCAGTGCATATAAATTGGTTGAAAAATCAAATTTGTGTCCTTGGGTGCATGCGTAGGTCCCATGCAAGAAATGGGCATGAATTTCAAACCCAGGGGCACCGTTGATTGCCGGTAAAACATTGAGATGCCTGGTTTTTAAATTCTAGTAAATCCAAAATTCTGTTAACCATTCACGTGACGCCACGTATCTTGGTTTTAATGGCTGTAGGAGGTGCCGTGTGGACAGCTGCTTGACCTTGACTGAAATGTGCCAAGCAGGATTTCTGCAGCTCTTGATCGCAAACGATTTAGATAGAACACTCGTATGCGAAGTGAGAGCAGCGCAGCATTTGAGCATCCCTTCAACGCAAACAGTTGTTCTGGATGACCCGTGTGCAACCACGTACAAACAATTTGGTAAGACTTGCATCTGTCATATTGGGTATGTTGCCATTTGTCAAACTGGAAAGATTTACATTTGTTGATCTAGTAATGTTGCCATTTGTCAATCCTTGTAACACTGCGATTTGTCAAAATATGCAGCTAGAAATCATTAGCACTATGTAATTTTTGCAACTAAAATTCAGTAATTAAGCATAAATTTCATTCATAGATTAAGCAGTCATTCTTAATTTATAGAAACAGTTCAACTCGATAGCTGAACCGACCAAACTTCTCCCCAATTGTTGCCAACCACGTACTGAAATAGCTAGTTCAACTATATATACTAGCTAATTTTAAGTATGTTGTACAGTTCGACCACACATCTATAGTGAGATGAACTGAACAAAATAGCTCCTAAATACTACTACTACCATGGAGGGGCTTTGTGCTACTTCCGGCAGCCTCTCCTCCGCCGAGCGCACTCAGTAAGAGGCGGAGGAGGAGGAGGAGGAGCCTACCGACGAGCTGGACAAATGCAATACGGTGCCTGCCGCTCCTACACATTCAGCGACGCTCGCCAGCTCGAACGCCCACTGTCGCTCCAAACGATCCATCTCAAAGCGGCCGGACTGCTCGTAGATCTCCTGATTCCTCGCCTCTGCGTCGGTGTGTGCTACGGCCACGGCTGCGGTAAGGCTATTGGCGTGCTCGACGAGGCGCACCTCCTCCTCCAGCAGGAACTTGATGTAAGGTCGCTGACGCACGTGCGGGCCTCCACCTTCGCCTTCCTCCTTCGGGCGGCGGTGGTGGAGTGGGTGATGATCCCGGCGGTTGACGGTGGGCTGGCGGGCACGGCGGCCGATGATGGGGTGGTGGCCACGGGCCACCACCTCCTGCCTTCGGGCCGCGGTGTCGGAGCGGGTGATGGCCGGCAGTGGGGAGGCGGCCACGACGGCCACCTCCCACCTTCGGGCCACGACGGCGGAGCGGGAGATGGCCCTGGCTTTCGACGGTGGTGTGGCGGCAATGGCGGCCGGCAACAGCTGCCGACGGGCATCGGCGGCGGAGCGTGTGGTGGGTGTTTCGCGCAAACCCAACAGGGACGCCACGCACACTACACTACGTCGAAGACTGCGCCGCCGCCGCGGTGTAGCCTCCCAGCTGGAGATGTCCTCTGATGATGGCGGACTGGCTGAGCAACGACGACGGACCAGTGCCATTTGCGATTGTGGGAGAAGCAGACAACATAAGCTACAGGGACGGAGGGGAAAATGCGATGCAGGACTCGCCGGCCGTGAGGGTTTTTGTAGCAGGCCGGTGAGAATTGGGATTTTGTGAGATTTCACCGAGTCGGGCCGGAAGCTTACGCGGGAACCTGCGATGTTGTGTGGGAACGGGCTCACCGACGATTCATTCGCGCCACCGTTTGGCCAAAAGAACGCCCCCGCGCGCTGCACAAGCTTGCGTTGTAAGCCGTCTGCGGCAAAGGGGTGACAAGACGAGCGAGAGGAGGACGAGAGGACACGTAAACATACAGTTAATAAAAAAAGTCTGCGATTTAATTACCTACTATACCCCGTCCTGTTTTATAAGTAGGACTTAACTAATAAAATATGAATGCATGTCGCCATAGATTATATCGTTGGAGCCGTATTTGAACATAGTTTCCAGCTATACAATTTTTGTAACATGCATTAACACTTTGTTGGTTAAATTTAAGGTTATACACCGAAAAGCGTTTGCCCGCAACACACACGGCTTATTCCATCACAAACAGCGCTGATGGATCAACTGTCTGCCATGTATCGCACACGCAACTCTAATCTGATTCGTGTTTGATGTCTCCGACATCGCTCGCACAGTTCGTCTTATTTGCCACGTATCACTGTGCCGTCCTCTGCCCGCGTCCCTTGGCAAGCTCTGCTTGCCGTTAGGCGCCACAGCGCGCTGTGCTCGGCGTTAGGTGCCGCGGCGCGCTCTGTCGCGTCCTTTGGCGCGCTTTGCTCACGTCCGTCGGCGCGATCGGCTTGTGGACAGCTTTTCCTTGAGGCGACCACGGAGCGCTCTGCTCGCGTTCCTCCGCGCGCGCTCTGCCAGCGGTTGGGCATGCGCATGATCACGTCGGGGGCCCCATATGCATGCGGTTGCGCCGCGCGCGTTGCCACACGATTCAGTTACGTGCGGCATGATGGAGTTACGCGCTGCAAATTAGAACTACCATCAGGGCCTGCCGATATTCCTGGCCGTCCAGCTTCCCCTTTAATTCCCGTGGCCATTGTAACCTTAGTCTCTTCAACCTTTCGATCGCGCCCCACAACACAACAAGCACACCCACGATGATACATAGAGAGGGGATGTCCAGCGGCGCTCCAATGGAGTTCGGCGAGCATAGAGTGGAGACCCACGCAAGGGATTCGGATCTCTCGGTGGTGTACACCATCGACCCGGCCGTGGTGGATGACTACATCAATAGCGTTGAGCAGTTGCTTGCTCGAGACAAGTACAAGGTGGTCGGCATCGACCTCCAGTACACCGCCGGTCGTCCCGGCATAGATCAGAAGGTTGTCGTCGCCCAGTTGTGCGTGCGCCATCATGTCCTCGTCTACCACTACTGCATGGCCACAGAGCCTTGCGACCATTTCAACAGGTTTGTCAACAGCACCGACTACAAGTTCGCCACGGTGGAAACGAAAGACGATGTAAAAGTGCTCAGTGTTACGGACTTGGCCTACAAGAACTTGTCGAAATCGGTGACCACTACAGGGTCTGGGGAAGCACGAAGCAGGACTCCCTGGTCGAACTCGCCTCGGCCATCATCGACCCCTACTACGAAAAGATGAAGCATGATGCCCAGAGAACAAGTCCTGTATCCTGGCACGGGGCCTGGATGCGGCAACTAGATGAACCTCACCTCAGGTTTGCGGCCAAGAGCGTGTACACATGCTATGAGATGCACAGGCGGATCGTTGACATGAGGAAGTGCCTCGTTACCCAAATCGACGAGCCCGGATCGAGCCACAAGCACAGCAAGCGTCACAAGAAGTAGATGATGATCAGATGATCGTTTATGCTAGTTAATCATTCATGTAAAATATAGTTTACTTTATTGGTGTGTGGAAATGTCATGTGTGTTGTAGCCACCTATGTAATTATGCATGTAAAAGTTTACTTTGGTGTGTGCAAATGCCATGGTTGTAATAGCCACCTATGTAAGTGGATGTTTAATTTGGTTATGCAAGCATGTCCTTATAAGTGTGTGTGTGTGTGTGTGTCTATATATATAAATATATATATGTGTTGTTGTTCTGTATGCAATCCCCTCGCACAACACACACGTCTTATTAGCAGCAACTGTCTGTGTTATTATCGGTCTTCACACACATTTCTGATTACAGACCTGTTTGCCGCGTATCACACACATCTTGTTAAGTTGAACCATTTCTGTTCTCATGTCTCAACGCAAACAGTTCATCCGAGTGAATCGCATGCAGTATATCACACACACCTTGATCTAGCTGGCCGTTTCTTTTGTGTTGCCTAATCACAAACAGTTCATCCGAGTGAATCGTATGCTGTGAAGCGCACACGCCTTCATCTGGATGCCCGTTTCTTTTGTTCCTCCTCATCACAAACAGTTAATTGAACTGAACCGTATGCCTATCATTGCACACGCAACTAAAACCTGAACCGTGTTTGATGCATCAGTCATCGCAAACGTTTTATACATTTCTGACGGTTTTCATACAGCACCATTTGCGATTATTGCATCGCACACAGTTTCTCGAAGGGTCTCTGATCGTAGTGTCGCGTTAGCAGCATCCTGCAGTAGTGAAGGGCCGCCGCGCGCTTGACGATCTCATCGCGCGCTGCCTCCAGCTCCGGCCCTACCTCCTGACAGAAGGTTGCCAGCTGGGCCAACCTAAGGTCTGGATACCAGGCCTTGATGAACTCCAGCGTCTCCCTGGTGCCCGCCCGAGCTACGGCGCCCTTCCAGGCCTCGAACCACTCGACCGCCACCTCCAACCAGTCGGCAGTCCAACTGGGAGTCCGAGGAACCCGAGCATCCGGCCAGAGCCCCGCCAGGACCAACGACCCGGCGTGCTGAAGACGGCGGAGCAGGCGGTGCGCTGGCTCAAGGCGCATCTTGATGGCCATGAGCTATGCTCACCCAGATTCCGGGGCTGGTTCTGCAGATTGTCCGCGCCCGTCCTCCTCCGCTGGTCGCACCGCGCGTCGATTGCCTGGCAAATGGGAACGGAGCGGCCGGGGAAATACTCTACCCAATAAAAGACCAAGGATTTATAAGCCGGCATCCTGCAGCAGCCGGCAACTAAGGAATAAAAGAGGAAAAGACTTACCTTCGACCATGTCCTCGATCACCTCATAGCCGTCCGACAGTAGCTTCTCCCTCTTGGCCCAGTCCGAGCGTTTAGTCTCGAACTCGGCCTTGAGCAACGCCTCCGCGTCCTTCAGCTGCCGGACCTCCTCCTTGTGCAAGGCCACCTGGTCCACAAGCTCCTTCACCAACCGGTCACGCTCCGCGGCCGCCTGGCTGCGCTCCTGCTCCTTGGCATGGAGCTCAGTCTCAAGCTCGCCCACATGCGTCCGCAGCTGAGCAGCGACCTCTGCCAAAGCAAGAAAGGAATGTCAGCATCAACAAAAAACAAGAAGTCGCCAGAAGATCCGGCCCGACTGCTCAACAGTCGGCCCGAATCTCGGGGGCTTACCATGGCTCTGGTTCAGATCAGTAGTCCGCTTGGCTAGCACCTGGTTCTGGGAGTTGTATGCGTCCGCACGCAAGTTGTGGTAGTCCTGCAACGAAAGCAACGGTTCAGCGTTCGAAAGCACGCCTTGCAGTTCTGACCCGCCTGCTCAGCAGCTGGCTTGGAACGCGGGGGCTACACCCAGCGGGTGCGCTGGCGCCCCCACTGAAGACTGCAATAATTGGAAACAAGATCGAGAGCGTACCCGGACGGAGGTCTGCATCACCAACAGCTCGTTCCGGGCCGTCAAGAGAGTGGCGCCGTGGGCGTTGAACTGGTCCAGGACGTCCTTCACCACGACGTAGAGGACGCCCGGGCTGGCTCCTGGCGCCCAACTAGCTGGAGCGGAGCTCGAGGCCTCGGTGTTGGCCATCTGCAAGCTCGCGGCCTCAGCGCCTGTCGGCCTCGGCGCAGGAACCGCCCACGCTGGGCGCTGGCGCGCAGGGACGCGGGTCGTCACGACCTCGCTCCCCACCAGCTCGGCGCTGGATGGCGGCACCTTCGGCCCTTCGGGATGGCTGCCTCGCTTGCCATCTCCCAGCGCACGTGGAGCCACCTCCACCTCTGGGACGATGGGTCGGTCCCCTCCTACTCCGGGGCCGTTTGGCCGGCTCCGGCTGGTCCAGTCGGTGTCTGGTCCTCCACCATCGGCGGTTTTGGCTGCTACGGGTCGGTGGCCTCCGGAACCATGCGGTGGGCTGGGTCCTCCGTGGCCTTGGCTGCTGCATCCGCCTGCGGCTTGGCCGCCGCGTCCGCCTGAGCCTTGGCCGTCGCATCAGCCTCCACCTACGCCGCGTTCGCTGCCTCGGCCTCCTTTCGCGTCGCGGCGTCCCGCTCCTCCCATGCCTCTAAGCGTTCCTCTCCATCGCCTCTCGGAGGGCGGCGGCCGGGTCCATTGGGCGGGCGTCCTCAGGGCCGCCCACTGACCCAATCACCGAGCCAGACGAGGCCCGTGACACGGAAATGGGAGCCCTGCACGAGAAGGCAAGAAAGGATAAGAAGACTCACAAGAGAAGAAAAGCCAAAACAAAATGATAAAGACAAGAGGGCTAGCCAAACACTTACGCGGACACCATCGGGCGCTTCTTCGAGGTCCTCCGGATGGCGGCCACCTTTGCGGCCTCTTGCTTCTTGGTCGCGGCAGCCGTCGACTTAGTCTTCTTGCTCGGCCGGCTGCCGAACACCGGCCCTTCGGCACGGCGCTTGGACGCGTCGGGTGCACTAGTCGGTGCCCCGCCTATCGGCCGTGCCAACGAAGAGCCGGCCGCCGCCCTGTCAGCGCCTTCTGGACGGCGCTATCCATCGCCGACTTCGTCGTTGTCCGGCCAGTCCCGGACGTCGCCGCCTCCTCCCGCGCCGCCTTCTGCGGCTCCGGCTGCTCCACCGCCTCCTCCACCGGTGGCGTCGTCCTCCTCCAACACGGCCGCCCCTAGCACGGGGTCGCCCAGGTCGATCACTTCTTGGTCCGACATCCACTGATGACCAAGATCCGGTGCGGTGACCGCCGCCTAGCCAGCAAAGCGTTGCACCGCGTTTGGGTGGTCAGGGCGGATGAAGAGAATAGAGTAAGCAAAGTAAGGGCACCAGACACTAACCGCAGGAGGTGGGTTGGCACGGCTGTATGGAGGCTTGCTGAAGCTCCAGTCGGTCTCGTCGAGCTGGTTGTTGGAGAAATAGTTTACATGCCAGACCGCCTCTTCAACCGGCAGCTCCTTCGTCAACATCCGACAGGGTTTGCGGCGGCCGCTCATCTCGCAGATCAAATGCGGCCGGAGCTGGAGGGGCAACACCCGGCGGTAGACGAAGGCGGCCAGACGGTCCGCCGGCTAGAGCCCCTCCGACTCCGTCATCTCCTGGAGCTGGTAAGGACGTTGGTGATGGCGGCCGGCAGCGGCTTGCTGGGTTGCTGGCCCCAGTTCAGTCGCGGCTCGGCCAGCATGTTGATGCAAACGGGGTCGACGTTATGGACGTAGAAGTATGTCTTCTGCCATAGCTTCGCCGACTCATGCAAGATGACGGGGGAAATCGGACCCCGGTGCCAGTGTGCCGCATGGCGACGCAAGCACCGCACTGGTCCGCCTCGCCCTTGGCGGCGGTGCCGAGCTTCAAGTAGAAGTACCTACCCCACAACTCGAGTGTGGGCAGGACACCGAGGTAGCCCTCGCAGAAGGTGACAAAGGTGGAAAGATGGACCACCATGTTGGGCATGAGGTGGTGCGGCTGTAGCCGGTAGAACTCGAGGAACTCCCTGAAGAAGGCGCTCGCCGACAAGCTAAAGCCACGGAGGAAGTGGCTACAGAAAACAACGAACTCAAAGGCCTGCAGCGCCGGCGAGATCTCCCGCTTGTCTGGGAGGCGCATCCCCAGGCACGCCGCGCAGGGTATCCGCCACGTCAGGCGGAGGAACTCGATGTGCTCGTCACGGACGTTGGAGCCGTCCCACTCGCCTCGCGCCATAATCTCTGGTGGCTTGGCGGCGGCGCGGTGAGGTCGGAAGACGGCGAGGTTGCGGCGGCACAGAGAAGTCGAACGACGATGACGAGGTGCAGTGGCGCTTCGGTTGCGGAGCGACGCGGCAGCACAGCGGAAGCAAGGGAGCAAAGGAAGCAGAGGAAGAAGATGGAGAGCGAGGGGGCGCGCGTGCGTTCTACCGCACCCCCTCCCTCCTATTTATGCGGCAATGACGATGGAGCCGAGGAGGCAATACGTGGGGGGCATGCGGATTAACTGCGCCCATGCCCCGCACGACCCCGTGTATTTCGCGCCTTAAAGGCGCGTGATTAATGCGCCCCGGAAGGGCAACCGCCCACCTCGGCCACAGTGGCTCCACGCGCGCCGAGGCCCTGTAGTCGTGGGCCCAGGCCTGCGGCGACGTCCCGTTGCGCGCGTACGCTGGCAGTCCGGCCTGGCTCGCTGGCGCCACGTGGTGGGCGAGCAACAGTCGGTTGGCGCGCCAACCGGTGCCGCCAGCCCCGGTTTTCGCCGAGACGCCTCGTCGCGCATGTGGGCTGGCAGGCATGCCTACCCTACTGGCGCCGCGTGGCGGGCGAGCAACGGCCGGCAAGCACATCACTCGGTGGCGCCAGCCCTCGCACCCGCCGCGCCGATTCAAATTCATCAGGCGGCCGGCCCAACCTCGGCCGGCTCCTGACTGACGGCATCTCCAAAAGCCGGACGAAGCAAAAACGCGACCCCTCTCGTAGTAGGAAGCTGTTGAGGCACTCCGGCTTGAGCCGCGGTGCCTCACCAGCTTTGGGGACTACTGTCAGAGGGATTGACCACGGGTAGCCTCATCTACACCCCTTAACATTTCAAGACATCGGGGCTAGCAAAGCCCCTCGCACGTTCAGGACGTGCGGTCGGCTCCTTGGGCCGGCTGGCCCAGGAGGCTGGCTCCCAGAAGATGGCGCACTCTTAGAAGGCGGCCTCAGGGGGCCGGCACCTAGCAGGCGGCCATTCCTCCCCTCAGAGTTTGCACCCATTCATTACGACAAGTCAGGGCGTGGCTACAGGACCACCCCTCCCCTGGATCACGGAAGAGTGTGGCTACAGTACGGGCTGACCAAGCAGTCACTTGCCTGCCCGGCGCGGCACTGTAGCCATACGGCGCATGAAACAACCTACATCAGCCAAGGCCATGCTACCATGACGGGCGGTCGGTACGGCCTGCAGGCGGCGGGCCCTACCTGTCCGCAAGCAACCAGAAGACGGCGTACACCGGGAAGGAGGCCTCGGGGGCGGGCCGGCCTCAAGCAGCCGGCCCTCCCTCCTCTCGGAGTCCGCGCGTCATTAAACCGATGAGACGGAGCATGGCTACAGTAAGTGCCCGCCAGGCGGCGGGACTGTAGCCATATGCCCCCCGACAAAGCCTTTGTCATCAAGGGTGAGGCTACAGCAGAAGGTAATCAGCGTGGCCCGCAGGCGGCAGGCCCTACCTGTCGGCCAAGTTCACGGAAGCCGGCGGGACCCACCAGGCGGCGGGCCCCAGTAGCCGGCGGAGAACCCGGTGCCCCTAGACACTGATGCCCGTTCCTACACCCGGCCGTGTTACCATTGTACCCTGGGGGTAGGCCTATACAAACCCCCCAGGCTCGCCCATGCAGGGGGTTCAGCACCCACACCATTCCACACACGGATAGCTAGGAGAAGCAAAGGCGCAAGCCATGCCCTTCTTCTTCCTCTAGCAAAACATCTCAAGGAGGAAGCTTGTAGCTACCCCATTGGTCTTCGTCATCATGCGGAGACCCCGTAGAGCAGGACTAGGGGTGTTATCTCCTCAGAGAGCCCCGAACCTGGGTAAGACTCGCATGCGTTCGAGATCTCGCTCACTCCCACTTCCAGGGCCCAACGACGTACTCCTGTCCCCATCCATGATAAGCCACCCCCTGGCATCTATCGCGAGAATACCCGACACCTTCGTAGGCTTGCTGAATGGTGATGGGTTGGTTGAGATTTACCATGTAATCGAGTTAGTTTTGTTAGGGCTTGATTCCTAGTATCCACTATGTTTTGAGATTGATGTTGCTATGACCACTACAAAAAATACACTTCCGTGATGATACGTGTTTGTCACAGTAGGTCACGTTTTCTGTCATGCATGTACATCCATGACGATTTTATGATAGAATCAAGATAGTCATACATGTCCTGTTGTAGAAGTGTTCCATGACATTACCAAAATTACCATCACGGAAGTGTCCACTTCCATGACGATAAATGGCACATCATCGAAGTGTTTTCGTCAAGGGTAACCGACACGTGGCATCCATCGTAACAGGTCACCGTTAAGCTATTGGGTCCCGTTTTGGATCCGATAACCCGTTAACAGCCTGGACCAATGGGGATTTTCCATGTATAAAATTTTCATTGGCCGGAGGAAACACGTGTTGGCTCACCGTTGGGACAGATGCCATCCACTCATTGGACAGGAGGCGCCTATGATACGTTGACACATGGCACGGTCCAACAGATGCACATTCCAGTGAAAAGGCCGGCCCGTTTGACTTGGTCAAAGAGGTAGCGGGCCGGCCCACGGAAAGCCTGTTAACGGCCTGTTAGCATATAGCCCATTTACAGCCCGCTAGGTCACGGCCCGTTATGGCTTATCCGAACTAGGCTCAGTAGCGTCATCTGGGCCATCCAGTATGATTCCAGCCCGTTGTAACTTCCGGCCCATGTATAGCCCATGACTTTTTTCTGCACATATGAGGCCCTTTGTAACTCTTGGCCCATTAACGGCCCATGGTGAAACTGGCTCGTAATGAACAGTGTATCGCTTTATACCCATTAACGGCCCATTAGTCCGTCGACCGTTTCCAGCTCGTGTTAACTTTCGGCCTTCTAAGGGCCCATTTATTCTTGGGCTCATTTCAGAATTCGATTACTTACGGTTTGTTACTGGCCTGTTCAGCTTGTGGGCTAAATTCAGCTCGTGGTTATAGTCGGCCTGCTTATGGCCCATCAACACGTTGGGCTGTTTTCCTAGTGTCGTCAATTACGTCCTATTAACGGCCTGGTATGGTCGGGCCATAAAACAGACGATTCCACTCTAGCCCGTTTACAGCCCATTTTGCTGTCTGTCATTGGTCCACGAATAGTACGGGCCATGTTTGGCAAAATGATTATACAGCCCGTAGAAGGCCCATAGATGAGACGGCACATAGAAGGCCCATGGATCCTACGGCCCGTAGAAGGCCCATGGATCCTACGGCCCACGGAAGGCTCATGGATCATACAGCCGGTGGAGGGCCATGGTCACTATAGCAAGTAGCAAGACCTTGGTCACAATAGTCTGTGTTTTGCCATGGTTATTGTGGACACTAGAAAAACGCGGAAAAAGAACTACAGTGACTACAAGCAAACAAGACAATAAGGAAATAAATAAGCAAGGAACTAACGCTAGGCTACTATGGCTATTACACATATTACATCCACTGGGCATCAAAGTTCGCCACCAGTGCAAATATAGGGACAAAGCAGCATATTACATACACTGGCCATCTAAATTGGCCACCAGTGCAAATAAACGCGGCAGTAAAACAAGTCCATAACTAAAACAACTTCAGAATAGCTGAAGAAACATTATCCTGGGTATCGACCATGCTGGCAATAAGCTTAGCAATCTTATTAGCTTTGTCCTATTTGGCGCTAAAATCCTCCAACGCTTGTTGTTGCACCAGAAAGTATGCATCTGAATGCTCCGGGGACTTCCGCAGTCCTTCCGCTTCTTGTCGCGGCACACCTGATCGATGTCTTTCAGCTTGTAGTTGAGACTCAATAAACCGAACTGATTCAGACAGTGAGTTTGAATAGCTTGTGCAAGCGGTATTGGCCAGTAACTCGAACACTAAACCAAGACAGGACTTTGGGGCTGTCTCACTATCTTCAAGATAGTTTTCCTTAGTTGTTTTATCAGCTTTGTTGGAGACCAACAAGGATGTCTCACTATCCTGAACCTTATCTGCATTACTTCCTTTACCATTGCTTAATAAGGCACTCTTCCCCAATATTCTGTCAGCATTCTAAAAGAAAAAACAACCAGACACATAACAGGCTTCGCATGTACTAGTATATGAAACTCACTTTGGTGAACCGGTTCATTAGTAAGGTGGACAGGATTAAACTACCAAGTCTTCTATTGCCAAGTAGTACATAATAAAAGCATCAAACAAACATATATCTATGTCCTATGGTCACTGCATTGTCTTGCCAAATCAAAATAGAGACACGGTTCAAATCATATCAGTTCAAGACAAAGCAATACTGAAAGAATACAAAGCGTGGGAAACTACACCACACAACAAGATTTCAGATGGGTACCACGGGTCTACATGTACAACAGCACTATTGGCTCTGTTGTGATGCTAGTAATGAGCATGATATGAGAAGTCAACTGTATATACAATTGAAATTGAAATCAACAGAGCTATTGATAAGAGAAAACCTGTTAAAGAAACATGCGTATACATACCTACTGTGCCATTGGAGTTTCGATTGGATCATTCAATTTAAAAATAAGTTTGTATGAGAAAATACAGTGATACAAGAGCAAAGCAGTATGCACGATAATAATGGAATCTTAAATGAGAACAGTTGTTCTTCAGGTTTAAGCACTTGTTCTACATGAAAAGAGTACAGTAAGATGCAAGAATATAGTACTTAAAAATAGAAAATGAGCTCATACACCTTACCACATTCTTGGTTCGGGACCAGTACAGAACAAGGTGTTCCCAGTCATCGTCCCGTAAATGTGTCTCGGGAGAACGTAAGGGAATTTGATGAGTTTCTTTGCTAGTGAAGTACATTTTCTTTAGGTAATTCTGATACTGACACCAAGCATTCTTGAATATAGCGGAGGTATTAGCACAGGTTACCTCATCCTGAGTTTCCAAATCGGTCCTTCCCTATAGAGAAAAATGGGAAAATTTGCTGTATTATAACCATCATGGAGGTAGAATGTATGGGACAAAGCAAAGTAATTGCCATGAATAAAATTACTTACACATAACTCCTGGACAAACACCTGCAACTGACATTTTCCTTCATCTTCAGTATAATATTTCCATGATGGGAAGATGCGCACGTAGGATTTAATAACATCAAATGCGATAGATGCTAAACTACGACTAGTTGGTTGTCCTTCTCCACGGGAATAGGTGTACTAATTGGTGGAGTTGGGGTTCGCCATGGTAGTACTTGCACTTTGGGCACTGGAGCTGCCTTGCTAACTGCTCTTGTTTGGGAGCTCTGTGGTGGAGATGGTGTTGCGTCAATAGGAACAAGGTTACTATCTGCTGGGGTTGGGATTAGATTGGGTGAAGCTAGTTCTCTGTCCATCACAGTAGGGGTACAATCTGCGAGAGTCTGGGTTATGTGTGGTAGGGCTTGTTCTTGTGCATGTACAACCGGGGTGCTATCTCCACCAAGAGGTAGCACTATTTTATTTGAAGACCATGTTTTTACTCTGCTAGATACTGGCATCACCCGCTCGAATTCAAATGGCTGATAAACAGGAAACATGGTTGAATGTACAAACATTGTATGAGAGACAGATGCAATAGATAGTGTGGAAAAAACAGGGCATGAAATAGTTGACATGTATATTATTTAACTAAAACGGATAGCATGACATAATTTCACATATATGATGTATATCTAAACTGGGTAGCATAGCATAACATAATTCAAAGATATGATGAATAACTAAACATGATCGCATGACATAATTCACATACATGTTATCTAAGTAATCAGGATCGCATGATTTAATTCACATATGTGATTTATATGCTAAGCAGAGGGCATTCGCATATATGATGTCTGAACTAAGAACATGGTGTTGAATATTGTGTATATGATGTCTAAACTATGCAATGCAGGACACCATATGCATGATATGAGCAGTATAACTATGCCAAGTTAGAGCATACACCTCGGTGGGGGAATAGGACTGGTCATCTGTCTCTGAATCCATCTCTGAGGAGCTACCGGGACCCAACAAAAGATCTGCTTCGACAGGTAGCACTGTCTGCTCTGAAGGCCTTGTTTTCACTCCAGATTTTTCCATCTCCCACTCAAATGGTTGGTTCACAGGAAGAGTAGTTTAATGTACAAACATTGTCGACAAATGGAAATGTAATGAAGAAAAGGATGGGCAAGATATCATACAAATATATGATGCCTGGTTAAACAGGATGGCATTGCACATTTCACATATATTATGGCTGGCTAAAAGACATGAGACTGCATAATTCCCATATATGATATAGAAACTAAATACGTGGCCTTACAGAACATGTCTAAACTAAGCAGATGACATATATGATGTCGAAAGTAGGCACTGCAAGGCAACATATGCACGATATGACTAACATGATCATGCCAAGGTATAGAAAACACATTGGGGGTAAATAGGAGTGGTCAGCTGCATCTGAATCCGCCTCAGAACAGATATCTTCCTCTGGATTACAATATGGAGAGGGGGGAGGGTTTGCCATTGAACCCACCATGGAGCGATGCCTGCATGACTTGTATTGCCGCGCAAAACTCTTCTCTTTTTCTCTACATGTTCAGCATGACTGTGTACAATATCTGACATGCATACGAAAAAATATGATTAGATTATGTAAGGAGAGCATGCAGAAATCTAGAGTGATGGTAACAACTAGCGGATGGATCCAAAAATAATGATAGCAGGCTGATGATTTCTTTAATTTAATAAAAAGACAGACGATGGTATTGAAAAGTAGGTCCAGGTGGATGTTTTGCTCCATTCCTTTCAACAAAATGTATGAATAATTGAATAGTAGAGTGCCATAGGAAAATTTCCTATTGCTATGTTTTTCCGTTGAACCAAAATAGCCCTAATGAATCGACATGAATATAGACTAATAAGTGATGTGACAAGTGTACAACCTCTTTGCCGTAGCCGTGTCAACGTCGCATCATTGGGTTGGTCACTAAAGAAGTTGAGGCAGAGGTGGCTGTCGGAGGTGTGGAGGAAGATCTGAGGAATCTGTAGACGGCGTCTAGGGCACTGCTCTATTGTGATGATTCGTTCCGTCATTGGAGCAGCTCTGGTGAGCCGCAAGACGTCGAGGCTGAAGCAGCACAAGACAGACATCATTAATCTCAAGTGGGATTCTAATAGCATCTCCAATAGATGATGTAAAATACATTACCAAAAAGTGATAGATGTAAAATTTACGTCACCAAAAACCACCTGGCTACAACAGATGAGGTAAAAACTGTTGACTCTGAACTTAACTGTCGAAACTAAAATTTACTATGGAATATGAATGTTACTGTCGAAACTGAATGCAATGGTAGCAGAGAGGCACTTAACATGTAGTTTAGGGAGGGCCTGCAGTTCATCTTCAACCTGCACCCCCCTGAACCGCCAGCCCCCACCGGCCGAACCGCCGGCCCCCGCCGCCTCGCCGCCTCGAAACAACTCCCCACCGCCGGTCCGCCGCCACCCCGGCCAGCCCTTTAGCCCCCCCCCCTCGTGCCAAGCTTTTTCTCCGGCGATCCCCACGCCACCGCCCCACCACCGCGCCCCCACCACCCCCACCCTGAACCCTAAGATAGATAGTGGGGTACCTCTCGGGCGAGCCCCCCTCCCCACTGCGGGTGGTTCTTCCTTAACTCCGGCGAGCCCCCCCCCCACCCCCTGAAAATCAACTGACCCAAAAGTCGATTCAGTTGACTGAAGTGTAGCTAAATCAAAGTAGAGTAGCAGCACGAGCGAGGGGGAGCAACAGCAGCAGAAGCACGAGCGAGCGAGAGCCGGAGTAGCAGCAGCAGATCCGGCTGTTATGGACACCGCCGCCGAATGGGCCTCGCGCTGGGGGAGAGCCGCCATGGAGATGTTGCCCCGCGGCGCCGGCTTCAAGGTAGCCGCGCCATGGGGGTGCGGGATGGAGAACCATCAGCGCCGGGAGGTCAAGTTAAGGAGAATGTGCGATGCGATGAGTGTACAACCTGTTTGGTGGCGCCGAGTAGGCCTCGGCTTCGTTCGAGGAGTCAGTGAGGATGCTACGATTCCGGTGGAGCAGGTTAAGGCCGCGCTGTGGGGATGGAGCAGCCGTGGTAGACGAGGTGATCGTTGGAGCAGCTCCTTGGAGGTCGAGAACGGGGCGGCTGAACCGGCAGGACGATGAGATCGACGACGGATCCTCATCCGGGGAGGTGGATCAGGGATGTCGAGCTGTTGCGGTGGATGACATCGTTGGGGAAGAGGATCCGGCTAGGCAGCGGTGAGGTGGCGGGCGAAGGAGGGTGGGGTTTCACGGCTGGAGCGGAGAGGTTATGGCGGCCTGGGATTTCGAATGGCGAAAAGGAGGCGGTGGGAGGGGGGAACCATGAATTAGGGACGCGCTTGTCCAAAATGTAGGGTGTGTTACAAAAGTACCCCCACCAACTTGAACTAGCGGCCCTTTCAACTCAGGGTTAGAAGGGGGATTTCACGTGTCTAGATTTGGCAGCTGGAGGGAGTTTTCGCGTGCATTGTAATTTCGGGATAGCAAGGCGCGGGTTGTGAAGGCGCGAGTTTTGGGAGCACGATATCTCAATTTTCGGGATATAACAAAGCGCAGGTTGAATTTTAGGGACAAGCCTAACGTGTAATATTGTACTTGTACGTACCAAATCAATTCGCACTTCCCTCAACGAAAAAAACAAAAAAATAAAACTATTCACACCACACAAAGAGAGAGTCTTGTCCCGTTTTACTATACAAATGCTATTCAAAGCTATGAATCCATGTTATGTCCAATTAAATCTTTTCGCTGGCTGTATAATGCATGTAACCTACTCATACCAACATTTTAGTGCATTCCAAATGTCTATACTACCGCGGCAATTCAAACTAAATTTGAATTCATTTCTCTATTTGAATAAGAATCTACAATCATGATTGTTGCCAACTTCAACCATCATTCGTCTATTACCTTAACAACACACCACATGATTACTATAGAGATCGATATGAACCATGTGTACTATATGAACTCGAATTCAATTTTTTGAATACACTTTATGTTGATTCCAAATAATAGTACATTTGATGTACTAACTAGATATTCATAATCTAAACCATGTTCCATACGTACACCGTGTTTATCACACAAAGTATAGTGCCCCGTCCCCTACATTATGACAAGTTTTTAGCCCTGAGCTGCAAAAGCCACACTTTAGCTCAAATTATAATCAATGTTCTACATTATGATATCTTCTTCAAGTATCCGTATCCACTTTTTTATAATGAATTATGATCTCTGTTCGCCTTTTACACCTTCATGATCCTCTTCTCTTTGTAGCTAGCTAGTGCTAACTTTCTATCATGCATGCACACGCCCGCCCCCCTCTCACCCTCCCTCAGCCTCCCCTCCATCGTGCATGTTCATTATTTCTTTTTAGGTCGTTCACCCGCGGTGTGTGTAGCCCCCCCGGCTCCTTCTTTCCGGCACACACCGGTCGATATACCTCTCTAGCCAAGTGCGCCTATGTAACACCCCGGTGTAATGATGCTACAGTAATCCCGAGGGTTAAGTTAATCATTTTGCTAAACAAGTGTTTGATCATCATTCTCTCCTCTCTCTTTCAAACTCCAGTTGATTTCAATTTCTAATTATGAGTGAAATTCAAAATGCTCAAACTTGGAAACTAAAATGTTCATCTTGCGCCAAATAATCCATAATGAATATTTGTGGTGAACCTATTTTTTTAAGTGTTTAAATGGCCTAAGCTATTTGAAACTGATGCTTAAAAAAGGGAAAAAGAAAAGAGAAAGAGCACAGGCCACTGTGCACTAGGCCAAGTGCACAGTGCCTGGCCCGAGCCAACTGGCCCAGCAGGCCGGCCCACTCCCCCTCCCCGGTTGCTTCCTGTTCCTCCGACCGGGCGGGACAGCGCGCGCCCGTCGCCGTCCAACCACCTCGCCGGCGACACCCGGCGAGGGGATAAGGCCCCGGACGCCTCGGTCCTCTCCCCCGCTCTCCATTGTCGCCCGCTCCGCCTCTCCCTCTCCCACCAGATCCCTCCTTGCTCTCCCCCTTGTTCCCCACCTCAACCGAGCGCCGACGTCGCCATGGCTGTGCCGTCGCCGCGGCCACCGCCCACCCCGCGCCTCGCCAGCACGTCCACAAGACGCTCCGTCGACCTTTACCTCGACTACACCTCGCCATCGAGCTCGAGGAGCACCGCAGGCCGCGGATCGAGCCACCCCCTTCCGCCTCGGTCGCCGGCGATCTTCCTCCTCTCCGACACTGCTGCTGCTCCTAACCTTCCAAGGGCCACCGTGCGTGGCACTAGGTGAGCTCCTCCGTCTCCTGCTCCCCTCCTTTTATCCTCTTCACGCGCCTAGCTAGCTGCTGCCGCGCCCGAGCTCTGTTCGCCGCCGACGAGCTCGTGGCCATGGCCCTTGTCACGCTTGCCTGAGGCCTCCGCCGTGCTCCTGGTGCTTCCAGGAACGCAACGCGCGCGCGCACGCATCCTACCGTGCCGCTTAGCACCTACCACGACGAGCGCCCGAACGCGTCGCCGCCTCCGCTCGCTGTCGGCGTGTCTCCGGTGACCAAATGGTCACGGGCCAGTGCCCGTTGCACTCCCCACACCGCGTAGATACTTCCCAGCCTCTCTGTTTGCTCGCTAGCGTGTGGTAGTTCCGTTTTTGTCGAGCACCCGTGCACGCCACCGCCTCCGCCGCTCGCCGGCGCCGATTCTGGCCAAGTCCGGTGATGCTACGGCCACCACTGGACGCGGCGCTGAGAGCTCGTTCGAATGAGCCTAGCCCAACTCCTCGCCGAGACCTGTACGCGTTTTCCGGCGAGATCTGAGTCACGCCGCCGCGTTTTGCATCACCGGCGTTGAGCCGCCGGCCACCACCAATGTGGCACACCTGGGGCCACCCCTGGGTCACTGCCAGCAGGCCCCGCGGGCCCCGTTGACTGCGTTGACCCAGTCAATGTGCTGACTGGGCGTCTCTTTGACGCTGACGTGCGGGCCCTACCGCTTAATCCTCTAATTAAAATGTTTTCTTAATTAAAACGAATTAATTTAGTTAACTAGTCCGTGACAGGTGGGGCCTTCCTGCTAAATAACTCTGTTTTAGTTAGTTTAAACTTCTGTTAGTCCACTGTCTATGACAGGTGGGACCCACTGGTCAGTTTGTCCAGTCAGCCAGTCTGTTGACCTACTGATGTCATGCTGAAACTCTGCTGGCGTCATAATTCCTTTTCTGTTAATTTAAATAATTTCTAGAAATGCTATTTTTTTAGAAATTCGTAGTAAATAAACCGTAACTCGGATGAAAATGTTTTCTACATGAAAGTTGCTCAGAAAAATCCAACGAATCCAGATAAGCGGTCCGTTCATCTGTCACATTCCCCTAGCATGCTGAACATGGAACATTCCCCCTCCGGTCATCTGTCTGACATAGGTCCGGAACCGGGAAAACATTCCCGGCTGAATTCCCCCTTCACCTATATCGTGTAGCCATATGTTAGGCCACACCCGGCATAGCATATTGTCTGTTGACCTGCTGATGTCATAGCATAGTCCCCCTCTTCTCTCCGGTAGACCTCGAGACCGATGCTGCCCATGTGATCGACTACGTCGACGACGACACTTCTTCCTTGTCAGCAGAGCATCCAGGCAAGTCCCCCCTTTGATCATCCCGATATTGCCCATTCCATTCTCTCATGCTTGCATTAGATTTTGCTACTGTTCTTGTTAGCTCCTATTCTCATGCATAGCCTGCTTTTGTAACCTGCTCATTGTACCTTACCTGCTTATCCTAAACTGCTTAGTATAGGTTGGTTAGTGATCCATCAGTGACCCCACCTTGTCCTTGTTGCCCTTGCTTCATCATCGAAGACCCGATCAACGGGATCAAAGACCAGGCCCCGGCACCTCACATCATGCCCCTTTTGTTGCTCGACTCCGCAGAGATTACCATCGAGTGCCGAGGGTGGAACCTCGTACATCACTCCTGATGAGATCTCTCTTGTGTAGCTATTTGGTCATGGTCATCGAGGGTGATTTCCTCCTTAACCACTTCCGATACAACTCTGTCGTGCAACCCCTCAAGTGTGAACCTCGAGGGTGGTTCCTCTTACGTTCACCTTGATGATTACATCGAGTGGAATTCACCGGGGGTGATTCCTCGGGTTTTCCCCTTGATGTTTGGACACACGGATACTTGGACTTTACAACTGTTACTTGGAAAGGCGGGTCGACCCTGAGGGGTACCTGCAAGTGATGTGGAGACGGGTTGACCTGGAGGGTGCCCGCGAGATAATTACGAGGTGGTGTCAGGCATTCCTAGCCCTTGCCGCAAGTCCTCGAGATGGGGCAACAGGGTCACATCTTTCGTGAGTCTCTGCTTGTTACCGCGCGTTCCTAATCCACTAAGATTTGGATATTTGATCCGAGGGGCCTCTGGCCTGATAGCACTAACCATCACGTGGGCATAGTATGGGAGTTCTACGTCGTATACATCAGCCGAAGCTTAATAGATGTCAGCGACTGAGCGGCGCGTGCCGGGTTGGACTACGTAAGCACCTGCCTTGTTTAAGGAGTTAGCTAGGTCTGCTCACTAGCCGCCCACGCAACGTGCAGGAGTTCCCGGGGCGATGGCCCATGACCCCTGGGGGCATAGGTTTAGTCCGGCATGCTGACCTCTCTATTAAGCCTAGGTCGGGTTGCGGCATATTGTTTGGCTGAGGCCGGGCATGACCCAGGAAAGTGTGTCCGACTGGAGTTAATCGAGCGTGGTGGGTAAGTTGGTGCACCCCTGCAGGGAAGAAAACATCTATCGATAGCATGTCCTACGGTAACGGACACTTGGAGTTGTATCCCGATCGATACAACTAGAACTGGATACTTGAGGTGATAACTGGATAGTATGGCTCTGGGATTGCTTTCTCGTAAGGTGTCGAGAAAGGAATCTCTGTCCGAGGTTGATAACACTACTACTACTTTACCTTATTCTACTCTTATCTCTTCTAATGCTGCAAGACGCTTGAAGATGCTAGTCTTTGATAGGCTAGGCTTTCCCCTTCCCTTCTGGCATTCTGCAGTCCAGTCCGTAGATACAGCCATTTTCATTGATACCGATGCATATGTGGTGTAGATCCTTGCTTGCGAGTACTTTGGATTAGTACTCACGGTTGCTTTGCTCCCCCTTTTCCCCCTTTCTTCTTCTTTCCGGTTGATGCAACCAGATGTCAGAGCCCAGGAGTCGGATGCCATCGTCGATGCCTACTACTACGTGGAGACAGTCGACGACCAGGAGTAGTTAGGAGGCTCCCAGGCAGGAGGCCGTGCCTCTTCGATCGTGTTGCTTTTGAGCTAGCCTTTTAAGGCATCCCTGTTTAACTCATGTCTGTACTCAGATATTGTTGCTTCCGCTGACTCTTGTGTTTTCGAGCTTATGTATTCGAGCCCTCGAGGTCCCTGGCTTGTAATATAAAGCTTGTATTATTTTAATTTGTGTCTAGAGTTGAGTTGTGATATCTTCCCATGAGTCCTTGATCTTGATCGTACACATTTGCGTGTATGATTAGTGTACGATTGAATCGGGGGCGTCACAAGTTGGTATCAGAGCCAACTGCCTGTCGGTAGCCCCCTTTCCAACTCCTTGGCCGAAGTCGAGTCTAGTCACTACAAAAACTTTTACTAACATGGTTGTGTGGCTTACGGGCCCATGTCGCCATTGGGTGGTATTAGGACCTTTTACTCCTCGTCTATACTCCGGGACTCTGATCTCTCTTCTATTCAGGTTAAACGAATTTAATAACTCTAACATTAGGATCCCGTGACCACATTCACCCCAAAGTTAGGTAAGCCATAGTTATTCCTTAGGATAGTATTCTGAGTAGTGCACACACTATCGTGTTGACTACTATGTGGTATCCAACGTACCTCTTTCATTATGCATGTTTCATCATGAATGATCCTTGTCTTTGCAAATGCTCAATGCTAAACTACCCCCCTGTTACATGTTAGCAGGATGGTTAGACCCGCTGGTCGTGGCCGTGGTGCCAACGATGCACCATCGCCCGGATTCTTTGCCGAAATGATGCAACAGTTTGAGCTAAACCGCCAGTTCATGGAAGGAATGATGGCTCAGTTTCCTCGTCTGAATATGAATCAGCAACCAGACCCAGTAACTCTGCAGGACTTCATGCGCCTCAACCCAACTATTTACTGCAGCTCAACTGAGCCCCTTGATGCTGATGACTGGCTTCGTGACATCAAGTATGAAATGGAGTCTGCTAGAGTGGCCCCTGCTAGCTATGTCACCTTTGCATCACTATTTCTGAAGGGTCCCGCTTCTCAATGGTGGGACAGCCACAGGCGTACCCTACCTGCTGGAACGGTCATCACTTGGCCGGATTTCCAAGCCGCTTTCTGTTGGGGATATAACTATTGAGTATAAACCGCCCAGGAGGGGCCGGGTTATGCTCATAGTGACTTAGCCGTATTGAAGCCCATGAAGACATGGAAGATGGCGCTTTACGGAGGAGACTTAATAAGAAGGCCCAAATCCCAAAGGCGGATTAGGGCCCATAGATGTAAACCGCCATAAGGTGTATAACTTGTATTGTAAGATAGGAAAGAGTAGATACCGAGTCGGACACGTTTATGAGCCGGCCGGGATTCTGTGAACCAACTGGGCGTCAACCTTTGTATATAAAGGGACGACCCTGCGGCGGTTTAGGGGCAAGAAATAATAAATCGAGAGCCAGGTTAAGTGTATTCGCTCCCTGGTCATCGAAAACCTAGCAATACCACCTCAAACTGGATTAGGCCTTTACCTTCACCGCAAGGGGCCGAAACCAGTATAAACTCCTCGTGTCCTTTGTCCTGATTAACCCCTTTAAGCTAACCTCGTTGCGATGGCTCCACGACTAAGTCCTCACACTAGGACATATGCCGTGACAATTCCACGACAGTTGGCGCCAACCGTGGGGCCAGCGCACGGTGGTTTCGAGTTCTTAAAGGGTAGCTTCGAAGGGATCAAGGGATACATTGTGGGCCGGATGACCAAGAGTCGTCGCAGCAAGCTCTACATTGACGACGCATGCTAGGGCCCCGAGGCCAGCTCAATTGAGTACGGGTACCGGGTCCCCTTCGGTGGAATTCACGTCTTCATTGGCAAGATCAGCAAACCGGGCCCTGAGCCGGACATTTGCAGGGACATCATCGAGACGGCTCAGCGTGCGAGACCCGCCTGAGTTCAGCCTGCCATGAGTCATGCCTTCGTGGGATTCATCAATGGTGCGGAATATGAGAGTAAGTCGGTATCTGACGGTGAGACGGTTGTCTATTCTGATAGTGAGTCATCCACCGGCGAAACCGAGTCATTGTATCAACTGCAAGATGGTAGGCTTGGGGGCTGTTCCGATGGCGACGGTATTCTGGACCCCCACGAACCGCTGAACCGGGTTGCAATCTTCATGGCCGGTACACAGCCAGTACAACATTCTTTGACTGCAGCAGCGTTGATTTCCGGGTCAGCTGCGGCTGGGCAGGAGGCCCTATGCGCCCGCTGGCTCAGGTCTTGTCCGATTTAGTAGACACCTTGACGACACTGCTGACAACGGAGGTTAACCCGGATAATCGGGAACAGCACAACGCGGAAGTTGCAAAGGTACGGGATCAGATAGCTCAAGCTAAGGAGGACCTGATGGCTGAAGATGCTAGGATGGCAGCAGAGAGAGTTACATTGGATGCTCAGGCGCAGTGTATTCAGTCAGAGGCTTACCGGCTCATGCTAGATCAGAACGCTTCAAACGACGTCATGAGAAGGAGGCATCAGAGTCGTCTGCCGCTGTTTTATGAGGGGAGGAATCTCTTTAACATGCCAGCAGCAGGAACTAGTAACCCGCCAGTGGTAGATCGGGTTGAAGCGCCTGGGACAGGAGCGCCGGTTCAGCCGCGCACAATGGACCCGCCTCGTCAGAACAATATCCTGCCGCAACACGTGCCAACACCACCGGGTCATTACTCTAACCCTGTGGATAACATGATCGCTGCGGCGTCACGATTGGCAGATCTCCTAGTTGAAGGCAAGTCTCCAACTGCGGTTGAGACGCGGAGGGCTAGAGAGCTCCTTCAGATAGCTTTGGTTCAATAGCAGGCTTATTCTTACAGTCGTGAAAGGATTCATTCCACCCCTCGCCCAAGCCGGAGTTACAGCAGGCATATTGATGAACCGGCTGGATCAAGCAGTGCACGGAACCATAACCCGCCGCGTGGACATAACCCGGTGGGCGGTTGTGCTGATGCTCAGAACGTGGTGGATCAAGGTAGAGCACGTCGAGAGGCCGAGTTAGCAGCGCAGTATGCGGCCCGTCAACCTTCTCCGGTTCGTCCGACAACTTCGGTGGAGCCAGGTGTAACCTTTAGGAATTTGGGCATGCCATGTTTAGTTCCGGATCTACGTAATGAACGTCTGCCTAAGGATTTCAAGGGTCCTCATAAGGTGCCTAACTATACAGCCGATTTACCTCCTGAAGCATGGATCAAGAGTTATGAGATGACCATGGAGTTGCTAGATGTTAGCGATGCGGCATGTGCTAAATATTTCCCCCTGATGTTGGAAGGAACGGCCCGCACTTGGTTGAAGGGACTCCCTGCCAACTCCATTGGGTCATGGGCCGAGTTAAAAGCCCGGTTTATCCAGAATTTCAAGGATACGTGCAAGCAACCTATGTCAATTTTGGATTTAGCCTCCTGTGTCCAAGAGGAAGGTGAGTCGACAACCCATTGGGTGCGCCGGGTCTGAACAATCCTGCACTCGCTGGATCGTATTAATGTCGATTCAGCAGTCTTGATGTTGGAGAACAATTGTCGTTTCACGCCCCTAAAGCAGAAATTAGGGCGGCTCAAACATCACTGCAATGACATGGGGACCCTCATGGCAGCTCTGGTTAAGTACGCTGACTCTGATGGTACCAGGGACCCCGAGTCTGATGATGAAAAGCCGGGTAAGGGAAAGAAGAGCAGCAGCACCAGAGGGCAGCAGCATAATCCAACGAATCAGGGAGGCAATGGTAAGTGCAAGGCCAATAACAGTTTGGACTTTGTGGCTAACACCAATGCACAGAATAATGGCCAGTGTCGTAAAGGTAAACCGCCCCCACGGGCCGGAGGATCAGGCTTTAATCTTGAGCAGATGTTAAATCAACCCTGCCCAAGGCATGGAACGCGAGAAAAACCGTCTGGCCACCTCTGGAAGGATTGTTACATTATGAAGGAGTACAAAAATTCTGATCTTTTTCAAAATAATCATGGACCAGGTGGTGGTTCACGTTCCGGCTCTCCGGGTCTGGGTTATGACAGTGGCGGTTCAAGCTCTGGATTCCAACGTAACCAAGGTAATCAAGGCAATCAAGGCAATCAGGGTGGCTACCATCAACAGTCAGGTCAGGGGAATCAGCAGCAGCAGTCTGGGTATCAGAGTAACCCGAAACAGTTGAATAGTGGGTAGTACCACGTCTTCACCACAAGTTTATGCAAATGGGATCAGAAGCTTCATAAAAGGGCGGTGAACTCCGTTGAACCGGCAGTTCCCCGTTATTTGTGCTGGTCTGAGCAGCCCATCGTGTGAAGTCGGGAAGATCACCCGCCCCGGGTTGATAATCCGGGTCACCTGGCATTGGTGGTTGCACCTCAGGTTGGAGGGTATAAGTTCACCAAGGTACTCATGGACGGAGGGAGCAGCATCAATATTCTCTATTATGAGACTTTCCGTCGCATGGGGTTGACAGATAAAAAATCTTAAACCGTCGAACACTATTTTCCATGGCGTGGTGCCTGGTAAGTCGGCATACCTAGTTGGTAAGATAGCTCTGGAAGTTGCTTTTGGATATGATCATGACTCTAGATCAGAGACCTTGACCTTTGAAGTGGTGAAAATTAAGAGCCCTTATCATGCTCTGTTTGGACGGTCAGCTTATGCTAAGTTCATGGCAAGGCCCTGTTATGTTTATCTGTAGCTCAAGATGCCAGGTCACAAGGGGACCATCACAGCACATGGGAGCTGGAAGATAGCTTTGGAGTGTGAAGAGGGCGATGCAGCTTATGCTGAGTCAGTTTGTGCAACGGAGGAGTTAAAGTTCTATAAGGACAATGTTGATTCGGCGGATATGACCTCTTTGAAAAAGCCAACTACAGAGCATGATCCGACCTTGAAGTTTAAATCGGCTGATGAGACTAAGCTAGTTGATTTTGTTCCTGGCGTTTCATCCAAGCAGTTCAGCATCAGTGCTAATCTGGATCCAAAATAGGAAAGCGCGCTCATCGAGTTCATCCGTGAGAACCGGGACATCTTTGCATGGAAACCTTCTGACATGCCAGGTGTACTGAGGGAACTCACTGAGAACACTCTCAATATTGATCCCAAGTTTAAACCGGTCAAGCACTTTCTTCGTCATTTCAATGAAGAAAGGCGTAAGGCCATTGGTGAGGAGGTAGCCCGGCTCTTGGCGGGTGGGTTTATTGTTGAAGTTTTTCATCCTGAGTGGTGGGCAAACCCGGTGCTGGTACTTAAGAAGAACGGCACTTGGCGCATGTGTGTGGACTACACGGATTTAAACAAGGCTTGTCCGGCTGATCCTTTTGCTCTCCCTCGTATTGATCAGATTATTGATGCTACGGTGGGTTGTGAGCAGTTGAGTTTTTTGGATGCTTATTCTGGTTATCATCAGATCAAGATGGCAGTTAAGGACCAGGAGAAGACAGCTTTCATAACTCCCTTTGGAGCCTTCTGGTATGTATCTATGCCTTTTGGGCTCAAGAGTGCCCAGGCGACTTATCTGTGATGTGTGCAGAATTGTCTTCATAATCAGATTGGGCGCAATGTTCATGCTTATGTGGATGATATTGTGGTGAAGTCCAGGATCAAGGAGACGTTGATAGACGATTTGAAGGAAACCTTTGATAATCTCCGGGTTTATAAGATGATGCTTAACCCGGCCAAGTGTGTCTTTGGTGTTCCGGCAGGCAAGCTCTTGGGCTTTCTGGTGTCTAACAGGGGCATTGAAGCTAATCCGGAGAAGATCAAAGCCATTACTTCTCTAGCTAAACCGGCGTGTATCAATGATGTTCAACGTCTGGCGGGTCGTATTGCGGCGCTAAGCTGGTTCATAAGCCGGTTGGGAGAGAAGGTTATCCCTCATTATCAGATGATGAAAAAGACAGGTAATTTTGTCTGGAGTGATGCTTCTAATGCAGCGTTTGAAGATTTGAAGAACCAGCTTGCTGAGCCACCTGTTCTTGCTGCTCCTGTTGATAAAGAGCCATTGTCGTTATATGTGGCTGCCAATGCCCGGGCTGTCAGTGTAGCTATTGTGGTGGAACGGAAGGATGCAGGCAAGGAATATCCGGTTCAACGGCCGGTTTACTACATCAGTGAGGTGCTTATTGAGTCCAAGCATAGGTATCCGCACTGGCAGAAGCTTGTATATGGGGTGTTCATGGCCAGTCGGAAGCTTAAGCAATATTTTTTAGGTCATCCCGTCAGTGTGGTCAGCTCTGCTCCTTTAGGGGATATTATTCGGAACAGAGAAGCTACAGGTCGGATAGCCAAGTGGGCCATTGAACTTGGACCACATGGTTTGAAGTATATGCCTCACACGACCATCAAGTCTCAAGCACTAGTGGATTTCATCAATGATTGGACAAAGTTGCAGATGCCTGAGGAAAAGCCAGATAACACGTATTGGACTATTCACTTTGATGGGTCCAGGCAATTGGAAGGCTCAGGGGCTGTAGTTGTGCTAGCTTCCCCTCGAGGTGATAAATTTTGTTATGTTCTCTGTTTGATGTTCCCTGGCACTAACAATCCAGCTGAATATGAGGCCTTTCTCCACGGTCTTCGGATGGCTAAGGAGATGAACTTAAGCCAGGTAAGGTGCTTTGGCGACTCAGATTTGGTGGCTCAACAAGTCTCTGGTACTTGCACTACTAGAAAAAGGCCTACTAATGGCGCACCTAATCTGGCCATTAATGGCGCATTAGTGGTGCGCCATTAGTAGCACGCCATTAGTATATTTTACTAATGGCGCACCACTGGTGTGCCATTAGTATCTGGTATACTAATGGCGCACCCCAGATGCGCCATTAGTATATACAACAGTGCGCCATTAGTAAGCCTCCCAGGGGGCCATGTATACCCAGGTGCTTTGGCATACTAATGGCGCACTACAGCAGGATGCGCCATTAGTAACTTCGGCATACTAATGGCGCACTGTTTAGTGATGCGCCATTAGTATCCTTTGGCATACTAATGGCGCACTATGATGTGATGCGCCATTAGTATGAATATTAGGTTTTTTTATTTTTTATTTTCTGTTTTTTGCACAGGTTACAAAATGTATAATTGGACAAAATATAGACAGCACACATCAACAACAGATTCATCGAATACAATAGAAGATTAGTCTCTGAATACAATTCATCATTTTAGTCTCCGAATACAATTCATCATATTAGTCTCCGAATTGAAAAGACCGAACAAAATGTATAAGTATGAATCATTATATTACAAGTCTCGAGACCGCGAGTTTGTCTTCACATTACAAGTCGATATCGATCATCTAAACTACCATCACATAGAAGAGAGCTGCGGTCATCACGATGAGCATCATCACGATGAAACTCGTCTTCATCCGGTTCCTCCAACGCTCCCTCCCCTCTCCCGCTAGATAGCGGGCGTATCTAGATTCGGCCTCGGCCCTAGTGGCGTACCCTTTGTAACTGTTACCGCTGAATCGGTGAACCTGTCTCCGACACTCCTCC
Source organism: Triticum aestivum (assembly GCF_018294505.1). Classification (NCBI taxonomy): domain Eukaryota; kingdom Viridiplantae; phylum Streptophyta; class Magnoliopsida; order Poales; family Poaceae; genus Triticum; species Triticum aestivum. Next base: position 573,808,050 of record NC_057799.1, read on the forward strand.
CAGTCGTCGTAGACTCCGGGAACCTTACCCTTGTACACGACATACCACGGCATCGCTATGCAGTAGCCAAACGAAACGTTAGTACCAATTCACAGACAATACATAAGCAATATATAAGTATGCAACAGAACGATCGGAAGAGAAAAGCAAGACATTAATAGCATCGATTACATCTAAGTTGAAGGACTCTCGAAACCAAAGAGACATACTACAAGTTCATTAAAGTTTAATTACAACATGAGCCAATCGATGTTTCAGAACTAGACACAGCATCACTGCTTTCGACTCGACTCAAGGGACCGGAGCGTGGATGAAGCCGCCGTCTATCGTGGGAGTCATGAAACCACGGGCGTTGTCAGCCTGCATTTGTAGGATTGTGTCGATGTCATTGTTGGACGGTTGATTTCTGAGGTAGAACTGCCCCGAGGTACGAAGGACATCTTGATGGATGATTTCCGCAAACTCCGACTGGATGCGAAAGAATTCTTGTCTGATGTCCGCGTCCTGGATTGCCGACACGCTCGCGGCCCAATCTTTGAGTCTACTCGGTAGCAGTAGTTGATGATGGTCCCGTACGATCGCCCGCATGTGATGGATGGCGTAGTAGGCACCCTTCTGACCGCCAGGCGGCTGCTTGACGCAGCAGAACGTCGTGTTGTGGGAGAACACGTGCTTGCCGTACTTACGAATAGGCCTGGTGAAGGTGCCTCCAGATTTGACGTAGCCGGGGAGAACATCATCAAGAACCTTCTTGACATTTGTGTAGTCTACGTTCGACTGACGGTCCGGGTCGAAATACGTGGCCATGGAATATTTGGGGCTTAGGAGGATGAGCGTGCAATGTGTGTCACTGCAGAAAACACGGAATGTTAAAAGAAAAACGATCGAAATCTAAGAATTCATATGTTACGGGGCGGTTGAGGGGAGGACTTACTCGGGAAAGTAAGGCACGAGGAAGTTGTCCTTATCTTGGTTTGCCAGAATGACGCCTTCGAGGTAAGAACTCGCGACTTGCCGGTCCCCAGCGCTGCCCAAGATCTTGGCACGCATGTAGAAGGGGTCGACTATCACGATGTCCGGGGTCTTGTCGCGAATGATCCGCATCTCCATACTCAGCGAAAATAGCCGAACGAAGGTGTAGTGCAGCGGATGAAGGTTCAACATAGCGTGGATGTCATCAAACCGCAGGACGATCGTACCCCCGATGGAGTTATCCACAAAGCCCTTGCCCTCTGGCACCTTGGCCGCGAAAACCGGGTATGCCACATCCTTCTCTCGGAGACGCCGCTTCTCCAAAGAAAGAACACTGTCATGCAGACTCCGCATAGCACCGGTTGCAGCATCGAGCATATTTCTCGGTAGCATCGGCCTACCCGCCACATGCACCCTCCTCGAGATATCCGCAGTTGAAGGTGGCCCGTCCTGAGCACGGATCGTACTCGGTGCCGGCTGGCCCGCACCCTTGTTAGTCTTTCTTTTGCGTGCCTTCTTCTTGATCTCCTGTAATGGGACCGAGTTCTGCTCACAGACCGCCTTCTTGAGTGTGTTGGGGCTGATCATATTTGGCACCTCGCCTATCTGAGGCTCGGTGAAGTCGGCAGCTGGAGGCGTCTCCTGAGAGCTGAACTGCAGACGACGCCTGTTGCAACTTGGCTTCTCCGCGGTACCAGCTAGATCGCACACGTCTTTTGTTGGGTTGGGTTCTTGAGAAGGAGGCCCCATGAAGTCGCCACCATCCCCATGATCGGCAAAGTACTGATCGACGTTGGCAAATGTATCGTCGTCGTCGTCGTTCTGATCCTGTGCCATATGCATGTTTGGATCCAGTGGCATACGGATGTCCGGCACCGTTGCGGCGGTCTTGCCATGGGGCCGACTTGGCGCCGGCACGACTGGCGGTGTTGTCTTTGGGGTGGTGTCCCCGCCCCCAAACGAATCTGGCTCTTCGGCCAAAGCAGGGGCCAGCTCAGGCAGGCGCTGAGGTTCATCACGTCATCATCGTCGGCCCCCATGGGTCGAATCGGAGGTAACACCTCGTCGCAGCCTGGCAGCACCCGAACCAGTTGAACCCTAAACAAGTTGGGTGGCATCTGGGTACCGTGGAACAAGGGGTTGCCCGGTTGAACGATTTTGCCCTTGGCGACATCGACCAACTCGTTGTTCACGAAGTGCAGGAGAGTGCACGGAACGTCGGCGGCGCCCTGCGAAAACATGTAGGGCGTTAGGGATGCCCAGTCAAAGGCAAGGAGATGAAGTCCTCGGCCGAGAGAGGCTTAATTAGTTACCGTGATGATGGCGTCGAGCTCGGCTAATGTCGAGGCACCGCCAACGGCGGGCGTGCAGTTGACGGAGGGGCCGCTTGCTGCAGAGGTGCCGGCCGGCGTACACCCGGGTGCATTAAGCTCCCGTGCCGGCGTCGGAGACACCAATGCCGGCTCCGCCGGAGACACCAATGGCCCCGCCATCGCGTTCTGCGAGTTGCTGGCCGTGAAGCTAGGAATCGGGGGCGGCCCCTGTTGGCCGCCCGCAATCCACGCACTAATCCCCTGGATCAAGGTAGGCACAATGGCGGTGATCGTCGCTCCGAGTTGTTGTTGCACTTGCTCTTGGACAATCTCCGGAATCCGCGCCACCTGTGCCCTGAGTTCTTGAACCTCGCGCGCCTGGCTTTCCGAGCTGGTCTTTTTCTCCTTTCGCCCAGCAGTGTCATAGTATGACGACCATTTTGTCGACAAGCCTTTGCCGGCCACACGACCAGCTGACGTCGGCTTACTGAGCTTATCCTTGTTCTTCATTACATTCAACGCCCTATTTAGAGTGGTGTCCCAAGGGTTGCTCTTAGTCGACCCCGCGCTACTGCTTTCAGTCGCCTGCGGAAGGAATGTGAACCATTTAGAAATTTGGCTTCATTAATTAGAATGCAACCATATGGAGCTAATTACGAGGGGGTGTATTCCTTACCAGAACAAGCTCAAGCGCCCTGGTCTTCGGATCCGTGGTAAGCTCCTTTGTTTTCGGGTCCTTCTTGTACCGGGCCCTGACAAAGTTCCTGGTCTGCTTGTCACCGTATTTATCGAAGAGGGGCGGTAGGCCTTGCTCGGCACGGTCCGCCTCCTCCTTGTCCCATATAGGCTCCGCCACTCTGTAACCGCCGGGACCGAGTGTGTGTTCCCCTAAGTTCAGCTCCCGCATTTCTTTCCCCCACTTACTTGATTCGGAGTGTGCGGTGCTCGAGCAATTGATCTTGAAGTCGTTGTAGTCATCTTCGGTGATCGAAGGATTTTTCTCCTTGATCTTCTCATAACTCTCACCTTTCTCGATCATTCTCTTCACATTGCTTTTCCAAGTAGACAGGGCCTTGCTCATCTTCGTGAGGGCAGCATTGTTCACTTTATTCCCTTTGAGGCTTGTGTTTTCAAATTCAGCGGGGAACTTGTATCGTTCGTGCAGCTTCGTGAAGAGGAGGTTGCGCAAATTCCCTCGGTCAGGATGCCTCAGGTTCTCGGTGTTGATCGAGACGGTGCTCCGGAGAATGCACCCGAGCTGAAGCGAGTACCCCTTGACTATTCGTTCGGGCGCCGTTGGATTCCCGTCGGAGTCCACTTCAGTAACTTCCTCCTTGAGGGTGCGGAGCACGGTCGGGCGCCGGTCCTTCCGTTGCCTCTTCGGTTGGCTGCCATCTGTGCGTGCGCCGCCATCATCAGTGGTGGCATCCTCGGCGGCACCATCAGTGGTGGCATCAGTGGGGTCATCCTCGGCGGTACCATCAGTGGTCTCAGGATCGGTGGGGAAGGCGGCGTCCTCATACAAGTGAGGTTGTTCCTCCATCTCCTGGGACAGCTTCCAGAATGGCTTGTCGACGCCCGAACCCCCGGCCTCATCGTTGTTGGCCATGTTTCTCTCTAAATAGGAACAAAGTTTGGTCAAAAAGTTGGTTATTGTCAAGGAACAAGATCATGGTCTCATCATTTAGGGTTTGTCGACACCGAGGCATCCTAAAAGCTAAGCTTTTATCATTGAGGGTTTTTCGACGCCGAGGCACCCTAAAAGCCTAAGCTTTCATCATTTCGGTTTTTATCGACACCGAGGCACCCTAAAAGCCATGCATTAGTCACAAGTACGCCGGGGCACTTGATCCTACTTAATTACCTACTAAGATACCCCGGCCCATGCATTAGTCACAAGTACCCCATATGTCCTATTTTTAGCAAAGTCATGCTAAAATTCACGGAAAATTTCAGCATGACCTTTGCTGAAAATAGGACATATGGAGTACCCGAATTTGCCGGAACGGAAGTTAATCGACATTCCGGCAAACTCAAGGGCCTCTTGGGTGGACAAGGCAAAAAAGGCCTCCATCACAACATGGAAAATACACCAAGCAGTATCATCTCCAAGCAGTATCATATTTGTAATGACCGAAAATATTTACTACTGTAGTTTCTGTTACAAACAAAAAGAAGACTGAAGTTTGTCCTAGCTATATTTCAGGATGATTTTTCAGTTGCTCATGCTTTTTACAAATTGTAGCTACTGTTTTTTATACCTAAACAAAATTGCCCTAGCTATATTTGCTACTGTTTTTATACCTAATTTTTTGCTACTGTTTTTTTAATTTGCTACTGCTTTTTTTTATTTGCTACTGTTTTTTTATACATACACCACCAAAGTCCAAAGAGTAACCACTTATTAGCTACCAGGAGTAAGTAAGTAACTAAATACACTTGTATAACAAAATAAATCAGAAACTTAGTTTTCAGTGTAATGAAACTAATTGCACATGAAAGAACAGGGGTAAATATTGTTAACAGAAGACAGCCAAACAAATATATTGCTCTTTATGAGGTTATGAGGTTACAGAGTACAAACTTAACTTGAGAATGACAGTGTTCAAAATAGTCAATGAAAAATTCATCAGTACTGAACATAATTAACAGAAGTTATTTTGATGGTATATAAGAATATTTATGGAACAAACAACATGAAGATAGCTGCAATCTTAAACAAAAATCAAAGCACACTTGTCTGTAAAAAGCTAACAAACTATGTGATGCTTCCAGCTAATATGTTCAGAGAACAGGAGCATGAGAAAAAATAACAGAAACTATATGATTTAACTGGTTTCAAAACATGAAGTCCTAAAAGCTCTTGTTTTTGACTTTGCATCCACTGATAAAGAAGAATCAGAGTAGTGAGCAAGACTGTAAATGTTCTGAAAATTAAAAGAAAAGAGTGCTGTCTCAGAACTCAGCAGTTACAGCAGGAGGTACTGTATTTACTTGGAAACACAAATATGTTCTTCATTATCTGCTCATTACACCCAGAGGTTATTTTTTGGCAAACAAAATTGAGAAATTTTAAGACACTACTGAGTTAATATTAGCCGTTGATTTTTTAATTTTCTGTTTTTTGCACAGGTCACTAGCTTCAGATTTTTTCCTCAGGTATAAGTTGATGCTTTTCTTCATATTTGCCATATGAAAAAATTAGGATGCTATCATCCTATATTTTGCCATGCTAAAAGATTGTGCCATGTAGAAAATTGCCATGCTAATCTTTAGATAAATACAAATAGAACAAACTCTTAGATAAAAATTTGCCATGCTATTTTACAGAACAAACAAACATTTTGCCACCTTGATACATAACTGAATTTTTGTGTAGTAGGTTCAGATCTCATTTTTTGAGCTATCACACTTTTTTTTGTTTACACAGCTACAATCTTTTGCCATGGCAAATCTTGGGACCATGGTCACATGGCAAATGTAGGATTGCTCTTAGCTAAAAACACGGCAAATGTAAAACATGGCAAAGTCTGAAATTTCCACAACATGTCAAACTTATTTCAAGTACCATGGCAAACTGAATGTTTTTATGAAAGTTGCCATGGCAGACTTTGCTATGAGTAGTTGCCATGGATAGAATCTCTACGAGTTTTTGACATGGCCAAATTCTGGAGTAATTGCCATGGCAAAATTCTGTAGTAGTTGCCATGGCAAAATTCAGGCAAAGTGCACCAGCGATTTTTTTGCATCTCTTAATTTCTAGTTGCCACACTAGTAGTTTAGTTTGGTGGTTAACAGGCATTTAACCATTCGCCACACCAAATTTTTGCTCTACTTTTCTGGGAGTCGCGAATTAGATATCTGAAGCCTATATATGTCTCATCCTTTTGCATTCTTTCATTAATCTATAGAAATGCCTAAACTATCTGGTGATAAACAGTTTGTGCTAGATAAAGAAACAAATAACTATCATGGCGATGGCTCCTCTTCCTACAATGGATGATTTGATGTTCCCCCTTTCTCTGAGCTACATATATGCATTGTTACAACATGACCATGATTTTTGACCTGTTTACGTTTACGACCGCAAAGTCAATCTTGTGTTCCGAGGTCGTGTTGGGAACCAACTAGCTTCTCCCTGTGATTTTCTCGTGGGCCTCTTGATTTTCTTTTAAAAAAAGGAGGATCACCCCTGGCCTCTTGATTTTCTAATGTACTAATCCCCCCCTCATCAATCATGGTTGCTCGCATAGGGACAGATTGTTGTATTAGGAGCAGAGAGGGAGAGGTGGGAAATGGAGGCGGGGGTGATTTGGATGGGGTACCTGCGGGCGTAGAAGACGGGGGCGTCGTCGGGGACGAAGACGTCGACGCTGTGGATGTTGGTGGTGGTGCGACGAGGTCCGGGAGGAGACGAGGACGACGGGGCGGCGGGGCGGGCGTCGGGAGAGGAGAGGGCGGCGTCGCGGCGTCGGGGCGTCGCGGCGGAGACGAGGACGACGGGGCGGCGTCGAGGCGGCGGGGCAGCGGCGTCGCGGCGTCGGGGCGTCGGGGCGGAGACGAGGACGACGGGGCGGCGTCGAGGCGGCGGGGCAGCGGCGTCGGGAGAGGAGAGGGGAAGGGGATCGAGGGCGAGGGCGAGGGAGAGAGGGGATAGGTTATCCAACAGGTACATCCATACTAATGGCGCACCTCACCCTGGTGCGCCATAAGTACATCCATACTAATGGCGCACCTCACCCTGGTGCGCCATTAGTATTTTTTTTTGATTTCTGCTCGAGCCAACAGGTTATCTTCCACCTTACCTGATCCACACCAAGTTCCCTCTACTAGCTCGACTGGTCAGCAGCCAGTTCTCACACCAGGAGGTCCTGGGTTCGATTCCCAGGCTCCACAATTTTTTTATGCATTTAAAATGCTGTTTGATATTTATTTGTGTTTAAATATGTTCAAACTTGTTTAAATCATAACAGTAATATTTTTTATAAGACAGTAATAATTTTTTTAAAAATATCATCAAACAGTAATGCCGGTGGAGCGGGGGAGGGTGCGCGGGGTGCGGGGGGCCGGTGGACCGGGGGGTGCTCGGCGGCGAGGGGGACCGGATCTGGCGAGGTGGGATAGCTAGCGATCGAGATGGAGGGGGATCGAGATCGAGTGTCCATGAAATTTAAAAATATTCATGATAGTTCAAAAAGTGCCCATGAAATACAATCGAGAAATGAAGGCTACGATTTAAATACAATCGATCTTAGCTAGCTATCTGTTCACAATCTTCTTGCCCTTCTTTTTCGCAAATGGAGTTCTTCTGTGGAACGGACGTCCTTTAGGTAGGGTGGTCCTGCTTCTTCTTGTGGTGTATGCTGCTACTTCATCATCGTCGTCATGTTCGATTCTCGGGTCGCCGTACTTGTCGAAGTCTTGCTCATTGGCTACTCCATCCATTCCGATGATCTTCCTTTTGCCTCTCCTCACGACAACACGACTGGGCTTTGACGGGTCGGTAATGAAGAAGCATTGGTCCACTTGGGAAGCCAGTACCCATGGCTCATTTTTCGCGGTGACGTTTGCGCCTGCGGTCTTGGATTTGGCTTCGGGTATAACCATGGTGGTGAAATACCGGTCTTCTTTTAGGACGCTCTTGGCCCATCTGACACGGAACATCGGGACCTTCTCTCCAGCGTAGCTCAGCTCCCAGATCTCCTCGATCCTTCCGTAGTATCTGTCCTTGTCGTTACCGGTGTAGGATTCCATCGTTACCCCGGAGTTCTGATAACCATCGCTCTTCATGTCCTTGGCCTCGGTGTAGAATGTGTAGCCGTTGATATCGTACGCCTCATAGGTCATCAGGTTGTGCTCGGCGCCCTGTGACAAGGCGAATATGAGTTGTTCTTCCGCGGAAGAATCCTCATGTAAAGGGTACGACAGAAGCTTCTGCTTGAACCAACGCGTGAAACATGAGTTGTGCTCTTTGAGTATATCTCCGTCCGTCCTCTGTTGGCCTCGGTCATTGTACGTCTTCTTAATAAAGGTTTTGTGCTCTACCACCCAAGGATCGACCACGTCTATGTGTTGTAGCGCGACTAGGTTTGCTCTTTCAAAGTCGGCGAGTCGACCCTCGAAGTCGACATGCATTTCGCGGCGACCCTCACGGTGACCCCATCCAGCGAGCCTGCCGAGGTGCCTGTTGACGGGCAGACCAACGGGGTTCTCGATGCCTAGATAATTCGTGCAGTAGGAGATGCACTCTTCGGTCAGAAAGCCCCTGGCTATGCTTCCCTCTGGACGTGACATGTTGCGAACGTATCCTTTGATGACACCATTCATCCTTTCGAACGGCATCATGCTGTGCAGGAACGTCGGCCCGAGTTGGATGATATCGTCCACGATATGGACCAGCAGATGCACCATAACGTCGAAGAATGCGGGCGGGAAGTACATCTCAAGCTCGCATAGTATCACCACGATCTCTTCCTGTAGCCTTCTGAGTTGCCTCACGCCAACAGACTTCCGAGAGATGACGTCGAAAAAGTTGCATAGGCCAAATAGCGTTTCACGGACGTGCGCGTCCATGATCCCACGGATTGCAACTGGAAGTATCTGCGTCATCAGCACGTGACAGTCGTGAGACTTCATCCCGCTGAACTTCAGCTTCGCTAGGTCTAGGTATCTGCTTATCTTCCCCGCGTAACCGTAAGGAAGTTTTACTCCTACGAGGCAGGTGAAAAACTGCTCGATCTCCTCCTGACTTAGAGTGAAGCACGCGGGAGGGTAGTCATTTCCGGTCTTCTTGGCCTTTTTGCCTTTGCGACGACTTTCCGTGTCCTGCTTCGCCTCATCATCATCATCATCATCATCATCATATATAGCGTGAAGCTCCTGCCTGATGCCCATTGATTTCAAGTCTGCCCTTGCTTTCGGCCCATCTTTGGTCCTCTCTGGCATGTTGAGCAGGGTACCAAGCAGACTCTCGCACACGTTCTTCGTGATATGCATGACATCAAGGCTGTGAGGCACACGGTGGATCTTCCAGTACGGCAAGTCCCAGAAAACAGACCTCGTTTTCCATACCTTCAGCAGCGGCTCTGGCGCCTTTCGCTTCTTTCCCGGCTCTGGCGCCTTTTGCTTCTTTCCCGGCAGTGGGCAGTCTTTCCAATTTTTCAACAGCTCGTCTATTTCCTCGCCGCTCCTCGTACGCGGGCGTCCTCGGGGTTCGGTTTCACCATCGAATAGATCCTTGCGTTTTCTCCACGGGTCATCGTCGCGAAGCCACCTTCGATGTCCCATGAACACGGTTTTCGAAGACCCGGGATCTCTATCTAGCTGGCGATACGTTGTGTCATCCATGCACCTGACGCATCCAGAAAATCCGTGGACCACCTGCCCCGCGAGATATCCGTAACCGAGATAGTCGTGCACCGTCGTGAGCAGCGCGGCTCTCATAGGGAAATATTCTTTCTCTGCGGCGTCCCACGTATTGGCTGGCGTTTTCCACAGCGTGTCAAGCTCCTCTTTCAGCAGCCCCAGATACAGATTGATGTCGTTCCCTGGTTGTTTCGGTCCTTCAATTAGCATACTCATGTGAATGTACTTCCTCTTCATGCACAACCAGGGGGGAAGGTTGTACATCCACACAAACACAGGCCAGGTGCTATGTGTGCTTCTCTGGCTGCCAAACGGATTGACTCCATCGGTGCTCGCGCCCAGCACGATGTTCCTTGGATCGTTCCCAAATTCTAGGTCTTCGAAGTTCAACGCTTGCCACTGGCTCGCATCCTTAGGGTGACTCAGCATCTTGTCTTTTTTATCTATCTCCGGATCATTTGCGTCATCTTCTCGCTTCTTCTCCTCCCTATCCGCGTGCCAACGCAGGAGCTTTGCTACCTTAGGGTCCGCGAAATACCGCTGCAGACGAGGAGTGATCGGAAAGTACCACACCACTTTTCGAGGAGCTTTCTTCCTCTTCTTGTATCGAGTGACGCCGCACACCGGACATATGGTAGACTCCGCGTGCTCGTCCCGATAAATGATGCAATTGTTCATGCACACATGGTATTTCACGTGCGGTAAATCCAGAGGACACACGATTTTCTTCGCCTCCTCCAAACTGGTCGGGCACTTGTTCCCCTTGGGAAGACGTTCGTGCCAGAATGACATGTTCTCGTCGAAGCATGCGTCGGTCATTTTGTGTTTTACCTTCATCTCCAGAGCCATGAGCGTTACTTTCAGGCGGGTATCCTCGGGCCTGCATCCTTCATACAATGGAGTAACCGCGTCTAACTCAAGTTGATCCATCTTGGCTTTCTCTCGGGCGGCAGCTCTTGCGTTATCCGTCTGCTTGAGAAGCAGCTCTTGAATATGAGGGTCCTGCACCCAGCCCATCGATGGTCCAGCGTCGTCTGCTCCGCCGGCATCATCATCTTCATGATCATGCCCGTCGTCTGCTCCGGCATCTTCCTCATCATCATGTCCTGCATCTTCTACATGATGACTGTGTACAGCATCACCGTCGTGATCATCTCCTGGGGATTCTTCGTCTTCTCGCCCGCCCGAGCCGCGGTGGTTGTCTTGCTGCCCTTCCTCATTTCTTGCCCGGCCCCCATGGACGACTTCGTAGTCATCTTCATCACCTTGCCACCGATAGCCATCCATGAAACCACGCAAGAGCAGGTGGTCCCGCACCTGCCAGGATTCCGGGTCCGCAATAAGGCTCTTCAGCTTGCATCTTCGACACGGACATCTTATCTCCGTCTCGTTCTTTTGAAGCATCTCGGCCTTCGCGGACCTCAAAAACCTATTCACGATGCCTTCGGTCATCATGCGGACCATGGTCGCCTGCGGGGTAGAGCAAAACGATATTTTAGAACCAACAAAAAATTTGGCATGACTTTCCCTAAAAATAGGACCAAAAAGAATGCTTAATGCCAAAATTCTCGCCGAAACGGAAATGAATCAACATTCCGGCAAAATATTGGCAACTATCGCATTTCAAATACCGGTACACCTCCAAACACAAACACATATGCAACACCACAAACATATGCAACACCACGAACATACATAGATCTAGCTAGGCCATAAAAAGTGCATGTGCACATTGTTGTAGGGAGAACAACATAAATATAGCTTCCCCCCTTACTTACCTATCAAAACAAGGTAATTTAACCACTTAAATTGAATGAATCTATGGTGGAAATGAGGTGAAAAAGAGGAGGCACCCGAGACAAGGAGGAGGTGGAGAGAATGAAGTGGGGAGAAAGTGAGTGTGGGTAGGAGAGGCTGTCCAAAATATCTTGTTGCTGCCCACTTACTAATGGCGCACCAACTCTAGATGCGCCATTAGTAATCCAGGTTACTAATGGCGCACCTTCTGGTGGTGTGCCATTAGTATGTTTGGACAGGCGCACTAGTTAAAAAAAACTTTTTATACTAATGGCGCACCCTGGGCCAGGTGCGCCATTACTAGTTACAACTAGTAATGGCGCACTGTGTCTGGATGCGCCATTAGTATGTTTGGACAGGCGCACTAGTTTAAAAAAAATTGATACTAATGGCGCACCCTGGGACAGGTGCGCCATTACTAGTTACAACTAGTAATGGCGCACTGTGTCTGGATGCGCCATTAGTATGTTTGGACAGGCGCACTAGTTAAAAAAAATTGATACTAATGGCGCACCCTGGGCCAGGTGCGCCATTACTAGTTACAACTAGTAATGGCGCACTGTGTCTGGATGCGCCATTAATATGTTTGGACAGGCGCACTAGTTAAAAAAAAATTGATACTAATGGCGCACCCTGCGCCTGGTGCGCCATTAGTAGTTTCAACTCTAATGGCGTATCAGAAGGTGGTGCGCCATTAGTATATACTAATGGCGCACCGCTTGTCTGGTGCGCCATTAGTGTCAATCCTATCTATAGCCCTTTTTCTAGTAGTGTTGGGATTCCAAGGATCCACTCATGGCGGCTTATTGATGAGAGGTGGACATTATTGCTGGTCACTTTAAGGGTTATCAAGTTGAGCATGTTGATCGGAGAAAGAATGAAGCAGTTAATGCCTTAAGCCGGTTGGGTTCTCAACGTAAACCGGTGCCGCCTAATGTCTTTCTTGACGTTTTGCATAAACTGTCGGTCAAGTTACCTACAGAGGAGGATTTGGCTATTCCTGACCCGGAAGCTTAGTTGGTGGCAGCTCTTCATGTTATTCCTGATTGGACAGTCCCATATTTGGCATATATGACCCGAGGCGAGTTACCTGAGGATGAAAATTTGGCCAGGCAGATAACCCGGCGGTCCAAGTCAATGACTATTGTCAATGGAGAGCTACATCATCGCAGCGTTATAGGGGCGTTTCAATGTTGTGTTTCACCTGAAGAAGGTTGTGAGATTCTGCGCGAGATCCATGAAGGAGATTGTGGCCATCATGCTGGCTCTAAGTCCCTTATGGCCAAGGCTTTTCGTCATGGATTTTATTGGCTGGCGGCTCATGGTGATGCCGAAGATCTGGTCAGTAAATGTGACGGATGTCAGAAATTTTCACGACGGGGCCCATGTACCGGCTCAAGAATTGAGCATGATTCCAATTACTTGGCCATTTGTAGTTTGGGGGCTTGATATGGTTGGACCTTTTAAGAGGTCCAAGGATAAGAAGACCCACCTTTTGGTGGCAGTTGATAAGTTCACTAAGTGGGTAGTGGCAGAGCCAGTCAGTAAGTGTGATGCAGCAACGGCGGTTCAATTCATGAAGAAGGTGATCTTCCGCTTTGGCTTTCCACACAGCTTTATAACAGACAATGGCACTAATCTCTCCAAGGGTGCTATGAAAGAATTTTGTCAACGTGAGCATATCCGGCTTGATGTATCATCAGTGGCTCATCCCCAATCTAATGGTCAAGCTGAGAGAGCCAATCAAGAGATTCTGAGAGGCATCAAGCCCCGGCTTATGGTTCCTTTGCAGAGGACGCCGGGTTGTTGGGTGGAGGAGTTACCTTCCGTGTTAACACCACCCCCAATAGATCTATGGGTTACACACCTTTCTTCATGGTTTACGGAGCAGAGGCAGTCCTCCTTAGTGACATACGTCATGACTCACATCGTGTGGCGGCTTATCTTGAAGCTGACAATGAAAAAGCACGTCAGGAAGCACTTGACCTGTTAGATGAGGAGCCTGACATCGCGGCGGCTCGTTCGGCGATTTACCAGCAAGATCTGCGCCGTTACCACAGCCACCGGGTTAAAACCAGAACTTTCCAAGAGGGCGATCTGGTGCTCCGGCTTATCCAGGATCAGACTGATATGCACAAGTTATCCCCGCCTTGGGAAGGACCCTTTGTGGTCAGCAAGAATCTGAACAACGGGTCATGCTACCTTATCGATGTTCGAGACCACAAGGACTCACGCACGTCGGAGGAAGAGGCTCGCCGGACGTGGAACATTTCTCATCTTCGGCCTTACTGCACCTGAGCCACTGGCTCTTCTGATGTACATATTTTTGACAATGTATATATTATGATCAATATAATAAACCGGCATCCCTGCTAAAGCAGGGCCTCTGTGGATTTTTCTTAATGAGTTTTTGGTTACTTGGGGGCTTCCGGCTTATGCACGAAGTGATGATTACCCTTTGAGCCGGCTTATAAGCCAATTGAATAAAAACTTGGGGGCTTGCTACCCAGGTTAAAGGGACCAAAGAGAGTTTGTTGCAAAAGCACAGCTCAAACATAGGTGCCCCTTGAGCACAGCTCAAAATATTGCTTGGGGGCTCCTTGTCTAATGAACAAAGAGTTTGTGTAACCCTTGTAATAGGCTTAAAAGCCAGGCTTGGAAACTCTATGGCTTGTGTGGCCCATGAAAGCACTCGATTTTTGGCCTGGCAGCCCATGAAAAGCCTCGTTTTTCGCTTGTTTTTATTCAACCGGTTTTTTGAGGTTTGTTCGATAAGGCTTATAATGCTTTATAAATCATAATATCCGGTGTTTATTAACCCGGCCTGGCTTTTGACTATAAGTCGGCATTATGAGATATTATAATAGCCGGTGTTTATTAACCCGGCCTGGTTTTGTTCATAAGCCAGCAATCTATGATAAATACCAATGCTCAAATTTTGGGTTATCACCCTTATTACATTGGCTTGGTAAACCAACAGTGTGATAAAATATCACAGGTATGATATATTTCCAATTATATATGGTTATTCTTAAGTCCAGCCTTGGTTATAAACTATGTTAGTTTCCCACGGTTTTATATTGGGCATTGTAACCCGTCTGGCGGTAAACCGCCAGGACACTTTTAAACTTTTATATGCAGGAACAGATTCAAAATTGCTAATCTCATGAGCATACGTGGCATATCTTAACATGGCGGATTAGCAGTGTCATGCAAAGTAAATATGCACGATGGCATAGCAGATCAAGAGTTTAAGCTAGCCTATTACAAGGCATTTGATGCCCAAAAGAATAATTGTTCTCAACAAGTCTTGCAGAACGCAGATGCTAAACCGGCCCCCGGTTCATGAGTCTTGACCAGGTTGACTTGACGGTTGCGGATCATCCTCGCCGGTGCATCTTCCTCTTCTCTACCTAGTGGCTGGAAGTCAATGGTTGTCTAATCGATCCCAATTAAGGCTTTGAATACAGCTTCATCAGTTATAAGTGTGGAGGGGTCAACATCAGGGGCATAGGTATGCTTACGGATTGGAGGAATAAGATTTGGAGCATCATAAGTTGGCGCATTAACTCTCTTGTTGTTGGCATCATAAATCGACTGATAATGTGAAAGATCAGTCTCTTCAGCCAATTTGCTATCCAATGGGTATATTTCCCTTGTCAAGGCTCTGAGATCATCATTATCAAAATCTGACCCGTCCTCCTTTATGCTCGGGTAGCCGTTTCCCGCATCAGCCGGATCAAGATCAGATATCCATGCTTTGGCCTGAGTTAGTGCAGTAAGAGCACCCGCCCTGGCAGCTGACTTCTTCAATTCTTCAAACCGGGCAGGCATCATCGCCAGCCTTTCCAACGTCTCCTTGATCAAGGTTGGGGGCGGTTTGTTATGGGAAGCTGTGCAGATAACCCGTTGTACGCCGGTATATAACTGCTCTATAAGTGTATAGGCAGCTTTCAGTTTTTGACGTATATCCGAGCCAAGATGAGCAACGCGAGTTCCTCCATCACAAAAAACATTTATAAACCGGCAGTTTCCTAGATAATACATGTTTAAAGCTTATGAAGAGGCTATTTACCAAAAACAGTAGTAGGCATGGCATTTATTTGTCGTTTCAAGCCAGTGAGCTCCTCTGCTACCGGATTAAGGGCCGCTTCAGCGTCCTCAGCCTTGTTCAGCAGAGTTACCTTCTCTGTGTCCCAACCTGCCCGCTCGCTCTTGAAGCTCTCCTTCAGTTTTTCCATGGCTGCTAAGGCACTGGTCAGCTCCTCCTTGGCCTTGGAAGTTTCTGCTTGTTGAGATTTGATATTTTCTTGAAGGTCGACGATTTGGGATTCTTTCTTGCTAAGCTCAGCCTGCAAGAGACACACAGTTCATGAGTTGACAATGCATATTTGAAGTCCCAAGCACATTACAAGTAATATACTTAGCACTTGGGGGCTAATGTCTATTGCTTCTTATCAAAAAAAATTACAAGTCCCAAGCTCAATACAAGTATTAGTCTTGGCACTTGGGGGCTAATGCATATTTGCTCCAGTTAAAATGATGGATTTTTCTTCCACTAAACAGCTTGGTGGTCAACTGGTTTACAAAGGTCTTCAACAAGAATTTGGAGCCTTACCTCATAATTAGTCCCAACTTAACATATATGCTAAGTCGACCCTTGGGGGCTACACAGGAAAAATTCAAGAGTTGTTATTCTAAAAAGTCCCAGTTCATCTTGAAAGTATAAACTGGCCCTTGGGGGCTACACATGCAAAGTTGAAGAGTTGTTATTATACAAGTCCCGGTTCATATTAACATTATAAACCGGCCCTTGGGGGCTACTGGAGTCGATCTAGATGGTTCTTGGAAGTTTGCAGAACATTATATTCTTTTATGTCCAGTAAACTTGGCGGCTAAGGGAAGAATATTTATGCAGAGTTAACAACATTTACCTCATATCGCTCTTTCATCATGTTCAGTAAACCGGCTTCATAGTCATGGCTTGTGTATAAACGGTTTAAAAACCCAGAATGAATATCTTGGGCGCTGAGGTGGGCATAGCTTTCCAAGTCCACCTTCCACTTGCCCTTGTCAATAGCAGAAAATTCTTCTTTGGCACTATGTTTTGACAGAGCAGTGGGGTTGCCTGGGGCTATATAACTGATGCCAGTAACAACAACATCGTTAGTTTTACCATCAGCGGCTTTAGTTGGGCTTGGCGGTTTATCAGCATGACCCATCGGATCAACTTCCATCTGTTCAATAAAAGTTTCATGATCTTGCGGTGGCGGATCATCAAGAATAGCTTCAGTATTTGGTTCAAACTATTCTCGGGTCTTCTCTCGATCAGTTGGCACACTGTCATTAGTCGGCTTATTTAGTTTGGCCTTTTTGCTGGGTCTGGCCTTGGCTCTAAGAAAACGACGCAAATAAAAGGTCAGCATAATGATCAAGCATAAGATCTGAGGGGTTAGTTAAAATTGCTCACCCAGGAACAGTTTTGAGGGTTGGAATTTGTGTCCCAGTGGACTCGCCAGAGGACGAATGAGAAGTTCCCTGATAGTTTGAATCAGACGTAGTAAGAGGTTGTCGAAAATAACCCACCTTGGGATAAGATGTGTCAAAAATATAAGAGACCTTTGGGCGGTGTTTACGAACCGGCGTGTTTGGTAAACCGGTGGAAGTGACCACATGGCCGCTATGCCGGGTTGTGTGGCGGGCTTCGTGTTGTTGTTTCTTCAAAAGAAAGTTTGGATCCAAGTGAGCGAGGGGGTGAGAAAATCTTACTTTCCGGCTTGTTCGTCGGGTTTTCTGTGTGGGCAGAGGTTCTGAACCGGATGAGAGAATAATTACCTCTACATCACTTGCATGGCTAGCTTCCGCGTTGTCCTGATAACAATAATTGTCTATGAGGTGTATGAAAAAGGAGCCAAGTGAATCAAGTTCTACCTCTGACTCCGGATTATCATTGTCGTCATCAATGATTAATTCTGTAGACTCGGCGGTTTTCTTCTTGGCGGGCTTCTTGTTGACCTTGGTCTTGGCACGAGCCATTTTTGCCGGTTCATCCTGCGGCTTCCTCTTCCAGAATGGATCATCACGCTGTTAAAGATTGAAAAAAGTCATAAGGGAGTATTAAAAATATGGATAAAAACAGGAGTTAGGCAATTCTTACAGCTGGCGGTTTATTTGAAACGCAGAAAGGACTAAGCCATGTTTTACTGCAGTCGGTCACCGGTTCATCCAGCATCTTCTTCATAGATTAAGTGATTTCAGCATTAGTCAGCTGAATATCGGTGTGGCGTTGAGGGTCTTTCACGTCCCCTGTGTACTCACACATTAAACCGGAACGACGGCTTAAAGGCAAAATGCTCCAAGATACCCAGCAATGAACAAAATCAATGCCTGTCAAACCGTTTGCCACAAAGGCTCTGGGCTTTGAAAGCTGTGGGGCATATTTGGCCCGTTCTTTTGCACTGAGTCTTTGGGGGAGTGGATGTGTACCGGCAAGCCGGTGAGCACGGTAACCTGGTAGAGGGTTCTCGCCAGCTGGAGATGTATCTTGGAAATAAAACCAAGTTTGATTGCAATCTTTGGGGTGGCTATGATGCTTGGCGTGAGGGAAACTGACATCTTTTCTTTTCTAAATTGACACCCCGACAAGTTTAGTATTGGGCCCGTCTGTAAACTCGGTACGGCGGTTTAAGTAGAAGAAATCTCTGAACAGTTCGACGGTGGGCTCATCTTGTAGGTAAGCTTCACAAAACACTTGAAAGTTGCAAATATTGGACACGGAGTTAGGTCCAATATCTTGAGGGTGAAGTTGGAAGAAATGAAGCACGTCACGGAAAATTTTTGATCCGGGAGGGTTGAACCCTCGACTCAGATGATCAACAAAAACGACCACTTCTCCATCCTTGGCCTCGGGAGGATTTTCTGGACCGGGGGCTCTCCAGTGGATGTCCTCCTTTTTTGCTAAAGCGCCGGTTGCAACACACCCGTTCAGCTCTTCTTCTGTGACCCGGGATTGAACCCAGTTGCAGGAATAAAAGGACTTGGCCATTTATTCGATAGCATGGGAGCAGGTTGGTGCCGGTTTAAGATTCATGAATAATCCATTAAAGGTTAAAAGTAGTGAATATTGAAGCATGCATAAGTGTTAAACCGGAGGTTGATGTTAGCAAGTTGCAGATATAAGCAATTGGCGGTTTAAGAGTGGACTAATGGTACCTGGCTGGTAATTATTTTTTGAGTTAAACCGCCTACACAGACGTTGAAAGTATAGATCTGAAGTTGGAAAATGGCTAAGTGATGAAAAAACAGATTTCACAGATTGATATTGCAATTTTGGATCTACCGCGTGTCAGAAAATGGAAATATTCAGACCTAAAATACTGGTACTTGGACAGTTTATAAAGGTTCAGATTGGGTTTTTTCTAACCTAAAGGAGGTGCTCTGATGAGGAAAAGGGGACTATGGCTATTGCCGCACAGGATAAATATCAGGCTTGAACCAAATATCCATGCTATAGCGAAGAACAGGTGAGAAACAATGGTGAACCTTCATGAGCTCGTCCGAAACCCTAATGAGCTCTACGGAGGGGAAAGGAGAAGAACTTACCAAGGCTGTTGAACGGCGGAGGCGCACGAGCAAAATCTGGTCCAAGTCAGGTTGATGTAGCGGCCAACGTTGAAGCAGAGGTGAAGCTCGACGGTGGCGGCCAACGCGTCGCCGCCTCCGCTCGCCGCCGGCGTGTCTCCGGTTACCAAATGGTCAGGGGGCAGTGCCCGTTGCACTCCCCACACCGCGTAGATACTCCCCAGCCTCTCCGTTTGCTCGCTAGCGCGTTGTAGCTCCGTTTTCGTCGAGCACCTGTGCATGCCGCCGCCTCCGCCGCTTGCCGGGGCCGATTCCGGCCAAGTCCGGCGATGCTACGGCCACCACTAGACGCGGCGCTGAGAGCTCGTTCGAATGAGCCTAGCCCCTCTCCTCCCCGAGCCCTGTACACGTTTTCCAGCGAGATTCGAGTCGCGCCGCTGCATTTGGCATCGCCGGTGTTGAGCCACCGGCCACCGCCAAAGTGGCACACCTGGGGCCACCCCTGGGTCACTGCCAGCGGGCCCCGCGGGCCCCGTTGACTGGGTTGACCCAGTCAACATGCTGACTGGACGTCTCTTTGACGCTGACGTGCAGGCCCCACCGCTTAATCCGCTAATTAAAATGTTTTCATAATTAAAACTAATTAATTTAGTTAATTAATCCATGACAGGTGGGGCATTCCTGCTAAATAACTCTGGTTTAGTTAGTTTAAACTTCTGTTAGTCCACTATCTATGACAGGTGGGACCCACTGGTCAGTTTGACCAGTCAGCCAGTCTGTTGACCTGCTAATGTCATGCTGACACTCCGCTGGCGTCATAATTCCTTTTCTGTTAATTTAAATAATTTCTAGAAATGCTAAAGTCTTTAGAAATTCGTAGTAAATAAACCGCAACTCGGATGAAAATGTTTTCTACATGAAAGTTGCTCAGAAAAATCCAACGAATCCGGATACGCGGTCCGTTCATCTGTCACATGCCCCTAGCATGCTGAACATGGAACATTCCCCCTCCGGTCATCTGTTTGACACAGGTCTGGAACCGGGAAAACATTCCCGACTGAATTCCCTCTCCACCTATATCGTGTAGCCATACGTTAGGCCACACGCGGCACAGCATATTGCCATGTTATGCTTTGTGATTCTATGTTTACTTTATATTTATTGTTTCTTCCCCCTCTTCTCTCCGGTAGACCTCGAGACCGATGCTGCCCATGTGATCGACTACGTCGACGACGACACTTCTTCCTTGTCAGCAGAGCATCCAGGCAAGTCCCCCCTTTGATCATCCCGATATTGCCCATTCCATTCTCTCATGCTTGCATTAGATTTTGCTACTGTTCTTGTTAGCTCCTATTCTCATGCATAGCCTGCTTTTGTAACCTGCTCATTGTACCTTACCTGCTTATCCTAAACTGCTTAGTATAGGTAGGTTAGTGATCCATCAGTGACCCCACCTTGTCCTTGTTGCCCCTACTTCATCATCAAAGACCCGATCAACGGGATCGAAGGCCAGGCCCCGGCACCTCACATCACATCACGCCCCTTTTGTCGCTCGACTCTGCAGAGATTACCATCGAGTGCCGAGGGTGGAACCTTATACATCAGTCCTGATGAGATCTCTGTAGTGTAGCTATTTGGTCACGGTCATCGAGGGTATTTCCTCCTTAACCACTTCCGATACGACTCTATCGTGCAACCCCTCAAGTGTGAACCTCGAGGGTGGTTCCTCTTACGTTCACCTTGATGATTACATCGAGTGGAATTCACCAGGGGTGATTCCTCGGGTTTTTCCCGTGATGTTTGGACACATGGATACTTGGACTTTACAACTATTACTTGGAAAGGCGGGCGACCCTGAGGGGTACCCACGAGTGATGTGGAGACGGGTTGACCTGGAGGGTGCCCGCGAGGTAATTACGAGGCGTGGCCGGGCATTCCTAGCCCTTGCCACAAATCCTCAAGATGGGGCAACGGGGTCACATGTTTCGTCAGTCTCTGCTTGTTACCGCGTGTTCCTAATCCACTCTGATTTGTATATTTGATCCGAGGGGCCTCTGGCCTGATATCACTAACCATCACGTGGGCATAGTATGGGCGTTCTACATCGTATACATCAGCCGAAGCTTAATAGACGTCAGCGACTGAGTGGCGCGCGCCTGGTTGGACTGCGTAAGCACCTTCCTTGTTTAAGTAGGTAGCTAGGTCTGCTCACCTGCCGCCCACGCAACATGCAGGAGTTCCTGGGCGATGGCCCATGACCCCTGGGGGCATAGGTTTAGTCCGGCATGCTGACCTCTCTATTAAGCCTAGGTCGGGTTGCGGCGTATTGTTTGGTCGAGGTCGGGCATGACCCAGGAAAGTGTGTCCGGCCGCAGTTAATCGAGCGTGGTGGGTAAGTTGGTGCACCATTGCAGGGAAGTAAACATCTATCGATAGCCTGTCCTATGGTAACGGACACTTTGAGTTGTATCCCGATCGATACAACTAGAACTGGATACTTGAGGTGATAACTCGATAGTATGGCTCTGGGATTGCTTTCTCGTAGGGAGTCGAGAAAGGAATCTCTGGCCGAGGTTGATAAAACTACTACTACTTTACCTTATTCTACTCTTATCTCTTCTGATGCTACAAGACGATTGAACATGCTAGTCTTCGATAGGCTAGGCTTTCCCCTTCTCATCTAGCATTCTGCAGTCCAGTCCACAGATACAGCCCATTTCATTGATACCGATGCATATGTAGTGTAGATCCTTTCTTGCGAGTACTTTGGATGAGTACTCACGGTTGCTTTGCTCCCCCCTTTCCCCCTTTCTTGTTCTTTTCGGTTGATGCAACCAGATGTCGGAGCCCAGGAGCCAGATGCCACCGTCGATGCCTACTACTACGTGGAGACCGTTGACGACCAGGAGTAGTTAGGAGGCTCCCAGGCAGGAGGCCTTGCCTCTTCGATTGTGTTGCTTTTGAGCTAGCCTTCTTAAGGCATCCCTGTTTAACTCATGTCTGTACTCAGATATTGTTGCTTCCGCTGACTCTTGTGTTTTCGAGCTTATGTATTCGAGCCCTCGAGGTCCCTGGCTTGTAATATAAAGCTTGTATTTTAATTTGTGTCTAGAGTTCTGTTGTGATATCTTCCCGTGAGTCCTTGATCCTGATCTTACACATTTGCGTGTATGATTAGTGTATGATTGAATCGAGGGCGTCACAGCCTACCACAAACACATACTTCCCCTCTTCTCTTCTCATCATCCATGCCCCCCTATGTCCAATACGGTTCCACGCAGGTGCACACTCCTGCCCCTCTTTTCATCGATCTCATACTCGCACACTCCTCCCCCCTCGACATAGTAGGCCTCTCGCACCACCTCCTAGCCGCACCCCTCTCCCCCTGTCTGTCTCTCCGGACTTTATTTTCTTCTAACACATGCATGCATGTATACGTACCGATCTCCCTACATATAGTAGGTCGACTATAATTCTTTTTCCCCACACACCGATAGACTTACCTCACTAGTTATGTCTATCCCTTTCTCGGACACACGACGGTTGATCTTCCTATGGAATTACGTATGCTTACCACAACCATATCGTCTCCCCTCATCATCCTTGCATACATCCCGGCCCGTCTCTCACACGCACGTGCATAGACAGACAGACATCCCCGACCCTCTCTTATTGATATTGCACTCGTACCCTCCGCTTGTCTAGCAGGCCTCTACCACCATTTGTGAGAAGCCACTCCACCACCAACCCTCCGACACTCTACCTTTGTCTTTCTCCCAACCTTATTCCTCTGCTACACATATGCATGGATGTCGATTATCTCCCTCAATACATAGCTAGGTCTCTCTCCTTCTCCACACATATACTAGTCGATCTACCTCTCTACAGTTAGATCTCTGCCCCCTCCCTCCCCCCCCCCCACACACACACACCGATAGTCGAACGTTGTAGGTGGCTATCCATGCCATAGAGAAAAACTGCACCTCTGCCCTCTCAAATTCCAGTAGGCCAGCCGCCCTGTATCTTTGACGTGGGCAAACACAAATTCGATGGCACTCTTTATCGATCGCGCAGCCACACACTTCATCCCTGTTTACAATTCTATCGATATCTCTCGCCAATGATCCCTCCACTCTCTTCTCGTGGATCGCTCCCTCTATATATGATATATCCATGACTCTGTTTCACACACATTGCATATGTTACGTTTTTTTGTTTGAGATATCATCGACACATTGCCTCTGTTTCGCACAAACCATCTCTCACACACACCCACGTACGTACTTGCACCTAAAGAAGAGGTGCACGCAGGACGCACGTACTCACGACACCCGCGCGGGTACAATGGAGTTCGTTTCTGTAAGAAAAGGCAGCCCACGTGATAATTTGACGCGTGTAGCGGTTGTTTACTCGAAGGAGGGTTGTGTATCACGCGTAGACGGAACAAAGTTCGACTTGACGCGTTAGTATTAAATAAAGTTTTATTCCTCAATGGCACGTACAGAATATAAAACGATTGTTCTCGGCAAAAAAGAAAAATCCGCTCCACTATATATAATGGAGCCTGCCTGCCGGGGTTTGTCTCTCGTCACACCATCTCAAGGCGGCGGTGGCCTCTCTCTCTCACTGTTGGTCAGTGATCCGACCGCATCCCGTCCGCCGGTGGAAAGGGAGGATGTGCATCGTTTCTCTGTTCAATGGCGTTGAGGCAGCACGTCGCGATCTGCAGTATCTGCCGTTCTGTCTGACCATGCTCTGACGCGGCAGGGCCTTCGCCACTTGCTCGCTGCCGCAGTATGTGCAGATCCCGGCCGCCGCCACCCTCCTAGTTTCATCCCAACGACCCTCAGGTACAGCTTCCTCCGGCCTTGCTCCACTACCCATCTTCCCATGTTGCTGCATGTGGAAAATCCTGCATGTGGATCTTCTTTAGTTGTTTGCTTAAAACGTATCTCGGTCAGCATACTTTCCATCTTGCAATCTCGTCCCCAAACCATTTTTGATAAACCACCATGCTGCTATCTTTCCTTTATTACATGGAATATGCTTCTTTTTTGTCGGCGTATGTGTCTTCAACTCGTGTTATTGGGCAGTAATTCTTTCCTTTCTACCTCCTTTTGCAAATAGGGCTATCCATTTCACCTCGTTGATATTGCGACCTTTTGGTGAACTGCACAAATCACTTTTTTCTTAAGAGTAGTGTTTTGTGCAGTTCCGCCAAAATGTCACACGGGCAACGTTTTTACATTTCTGTGGGACTGCAGAAAGGGAGATTGGTTTTGCTATCCTCCTCATCCAACTCCGTGCCTAATCTTCTCCAACAAGTAGTTAGTCCTAAAGAGAGATCGTAGAGGTTATCGGCTTCTATTTGTGTGTGTTATGTTTCATCATCTAGTTCCACTATTATTGTAATCACACTGACTGGATATCTTTGCAAACGGGGATGGCCAGCTCGATTTTAGTGGAGCTGCACAAAATGATCGGATTGTGATGTCCTCCATACACCTCTTTTTTGGCTACAGAGCTGGGTGAAACTAGCTGCCAACCAATGAACATTGTGCCCAGGAAATGGAGCCATGCCTACGAACAGCATCGATCAATTATATATTTTTCTTTATTTGTACACCTTCTAACAACTTTGTGTTCAGCTGTGATGTGAATATTGGCTCTGATGTGTGAACCATTGAGACACATTAGCAACCATGGTAGTTTCATTTGTATTTGATGGAATGTTGTAACAAGATAATCTTGAGGCAAGAGGACACATGAATCCTAAGTTGAAACCTTTTTTTCCTGCAGGAACCAAAGTTGAAACCTTCATAGCATCATAGTACAATTTCATTAAAATTATGCGTACATACAAACAAATCCTGAAGGATTGATAGCAATGCCAGAAACAATTCAACTTCGTTTCACCGACATGTGGGATATCCTTCATCCGGCTCAACCTGCCATGCAGAAATATTGAGTGCACAACTGCAGGGAAAGATTCACCCCGGTCGTTGCGCCGTAGTAGTAATGACTAGTGAGCAGTCAAATCACAGAGCCCCACCTTCGCCATAGTAAGTTGCTCAGACGAAGCAACCATCATTTCTCTGTTCGTTGAATCCGCTGGTACTCCCATATTCCCAGAGTAATAAGTTGCTCGGGCAAAGCAACCATCACTTCACATTTCCCATAGTAAGTACTACTCCCTCCTTCTAGGTGTGTAAGTCACCTTACGAAAATCAGATAATCCCAAAACACTTAGGTGCAATGCATTAAATTCCGTCCTCGTTCCCCTCACTGCCTCGTTCATCAGCGAGCAAATGTTTTGGCTGAACCACGCGGGGGAGGAAGTTAATGCGGGAGAGAATGAGCGACCTATGCATGCAGAGAAGGAACACATTGATTAGGGGAGGGATTGACCCCAGTTTGCATGCATGCCAATGGGCCTGCATGGGCTGGCTGAAACGGCAGCCCTATTAATTAGGGATTCATTGCTAATCTCCGTTTGGTTTAGCAGGAAAAAAGTGGCGCGGTGATTGGAAGAATTCTCGGTCTGATTATTTGGCCTCTTCCAATCCGCAGCCACCTAGGTCGCGCTGCTCCACCTTAGCTGACTTACACACCTAGACGGAGGGAGTACCTCCTTTTTTTTATTCTAGAAACAACCACATGTGAATATTGGACAGTAGCAGCACAGCAACTGAATCAAAAATTGAAACCAACCAATGAACTACTACTAATGGTGAGCGTTTGCTAGTATCATGTACTCCGTCTGTCCATGTATATAGGGCTTAATGCATTTTCCGAGACTAACTTTGGCCCTATTTGGATCCATGGGTTAGAGTTAGTTTGAGTTAGTTGGGGCTCAAATAGCCCTAAAGTATCCAAACATGAGGATTAAATTGGAGCAAGTTGCACCGAACCCACCAAAAAAACTATCCCACCCAAGAGGTGCTAATTGGATATAGTTCTCATTGGGCCCACTGAAAAATCAATTTTCTCTCTCCATCAAGTGCATTTATTGTCAATCTAACCCTGTCATCCAAACACCTTCTTGGCTACAGTTAGTTCAGGGTTAGTCATGAGTTAGTCTTACCTCTAGCTAAGTTAGAGTACCAAATAGGAGCAGTATAGGACATGCGAGTTGCTCAAAGCATACAGTCAAATTCGTACGTGAAAGGATCTTTTTTTTAAACGGAACGTGAAAGGATCTTTGAATGATATAATTTTTAAATTATATAAAATCTTATCAATAGTCAAAGGCATCCTCAAAGAGTACATCAGTCCCTATATAAAATCTTATCAATAGTCAAAACCAAGTGTTACTACTACACCAAACAAATTCAAAACGAGAAACTGGACCCACTCACGGCACGGCATGCCTGTCTCGTTTGGTCCATTGGTCAAAGCGCTTCCTCTTCTTGGCATAACAATAGAGTACAGTAATTTTTTTAGAATGCTCTTGGCATGTCGCTAACATGTGATGAGTTAACCGACCTCAATAGACGGCAAAAACGCCAGCCCGCCGCACTTTGAGAGAGACGAGGAGCGAGAAGCTATACGGGCTGGTGGATTACTAGAGCTAGGTGTCGCATGGAGGCCAAGAAATATGGTGATAGTGTGGGTTGGCCATGTACGGTATGATGTAACTACAGTGGGGTGTCGTGTTTCGTACTCTTCCGGTCAACTGTGGAGATGATTGGTTGATTTTATATCGCTGAATAATATAAACTATTATGAGTGTAGACACTCCACCACGAGGTTCCTTGCTCCTTCTCGGTCGTCGGGAATCTATGTTCTTCCACTCTCTTTTTTACATGAGCTTTGTTCATCCTTTTGCCAACATGTGGGACATCTAGCATCAAGGTGCACGTGTCATGCAAGAAAATGGAAATAAGCAGTGCGTAAGTGAGTCGTGCACTACGATGGAACCTAGTACTATGCAATATATTTCCTCCTCGATGGCGTGTGAATAGTGCATGTACTCAATGACGGAGCACGGGATGGTAGCCATGGACATGGTCGGCCCTTTTTGGAGAGAGTACTAAATATACTGAATATGTATTAACTTTGATGTGCCTCGTCAACTCGCAGAACGACGAGAAGCACACACTGAATGACGGAGCATGGGATGGTAGCCATGGACATGGTCAACCCTTTTTGGAGACTAATGCACTACTTATGATGTGTTGTCTACTCGCAAACAAGGAGAAGCTTTGCTTACTACTACTAGTACGACCCCTTCCGTCGCTCACGCGCGCGCGGTGACTCGCAGGACGAGGAGAAGCTTTTGCTTTACGATAGTGTGCTTAATACAGGCGGTGGACATGCAGCAGTTCATTCGGTGTCAGATTGCCAGAAGTATCTATACCGTATTACCATCATCATTGTTTGACTTTCGAAAGAGGAGAAGAGCCAAGCGCACGGTCACCTACTCACAGTATAACCGGCCATGTTTGCATGAATTTTTTAACGTAGTACCTGAGTGGATTACTCCAGTGGTCATCACACGTGAGCCAATCGATTCGCACCCTTCCGCTCTCCATTTTGTCTTGCGTTCCTTCCTCCGTCCAGCACGCTCACAAGTGGGCCCCATGCTCATGTATGCCAACGTGGTAGTTAATTATTTTGCCAGAGTCAGCTATCACACCCTTTCGATGCGACGTCAATGTACCCACTAGAAACAAGTTATACTCGTTCGGTTCAACCGCCTCCCTAGGTGTTTGGAGAGGAATTGGCCAGTGCGAGGCGGTTCTATAGGTGGGCAGGCGGCAAAAAACAGGGGGAAACACACGAACCAGCTAGACGAGGGAGGGAAGCTTCTACATTCGCAGGGGACATGGCATTGGCTATTGGGTGGCACCAGGTGGTCATCCAGCTACGCCATAAATGGTACGAAGAGGCATCCTATATCAGCAAGGACCAACTTCCCCATCGATAGCTCATTTAACAGAACTCCCAAGTTAACTGTGCTGAGGCTGGATTTGTCATGAGATGGGTGACCGGATGGGAAGTGGACTTGATATTAACTAGATGTATGGGTCACTGTAAAGGTTTATAATAATAAAGACCTTTAAAGTGACCCATGCCTCTAGTTAATATCGAGGTCTTTGTTTTGTATTTTTTGACATTTTTTGTTTTTTTAACACATGTTAATCGAAGGTCTATTGTGTTACTTTCTAATATTTTTTATTTTTTGAACACATGCTAATTGAGTTGAAAGAAGGTCTATCGCGTTACTTTACGACATGTTTCCAAAAAAGGCCATATGACCTCTATCAACTTATAAGTCATGTCTGTCAAATTAACCTCGAGGTACTTGTTCTCAACTTAACCTCTAGGCCTTGCTGGAGTGCTCCAATGTAGCCGGTTGTTTGCTATAAGGAGATGCCACCTCACTTAGAGTCATCATAAAAAATACTCATATAATGGTTGGCTCTTAGAATGGATATTAGGTTGGCTCTAAGCATTTAATATTTGCATGAGCAAGGTACTCCCTCCGTCTAGGTGTATAAGTCACTTTACGAAAACCAAATAATCCAAAAACACTTAGGCGCGGTGCATTAACTCCCACCTTGTTTCTTGTTTCTTGACATATCAACCAATAAGAGATGTGGGCGTGCATGTTTTCAATGACTCGAGAATACCAAACACGACATGCAGTGGTTAGTTCATTGCATGCAATGCTATTAGTTAGCAAATAAACATTAAGTTCTCTTGTTTTTTCCTCCTTCTTGGTCACGGTGCACAGCCAAAGATGACTTATTCACCTGGACGGAGGGAGTAATATAAAATATTATGAGTGCAGATGCTCTACCGCGAGGTTCCTTGCTCCTTCTCGATTGTCGGGAATCCATGAGGATGTTTGGTTCATGGCCACACCATGTAGAATCTATGAGGTGAGTGTTTGTTTCAAGCCACACCTTAGTCAAGCCACACTTGGACCCCACATGGCATACACACACAAAATAAGGCAAGATTCCCTTAGGCTTGCCAACTTGTGGCTCTCATTTTGATGAACTAACATTAGGCAAGCTTGGCAAAAATGTGTGGCAAAGTGTGGCAATGCTAGGCCTAGAACCAAACAGCCCCTTTGCCAGAACTAACCTTAGGCAAAGTGTGGCTGCCACAAAAAGTGTGGCTATGGCCACCACAAGTGTGGCAAGATTTGGCAAAAAATTGAGCCTATGACATGTGGACCATATAACTAGAGAAGTGTGGCAAGCCACAAGTGTGGCAATGAACCAAACACATGTCTAAGATGTTGTGGCATGACTAAGGTTAGACGTGGCAACCTTAGGCTGGGAACAAAACAGGCCCTATGTTCTTCCACTCTTTTTTTATGTGAGCTTTGTTCATCCTTTTGCCAACACCCTGGACACCTAGCATCAAGGTGCACGTGTCATGCAAGAAAATGGAGACAAGCAGTGCGTAAGTGAGTCATGCACTTCAATGGCACCTAGTACTACGCAATATTTTTCTCCTCGATGGCACGTGAATAGTGCATGTACTCAATGACGGAGCACGGGATGGTAGCCATGGACATGGTCGACCCTGTTTGGAGAGAGTACTAAATAACTTTGATGTGTCCCATGAACTCGGAGAATGACGAGCTCCCTCGCCAACGCCTGCGCGGTGGCTCGTAGCACGAGGAGAAACTTTTTCTTACAAGCGGTTGACGTGCAGCAGTTCATTTGGTGTCAGATTGCCAGAAGTACTACTGTAGTACCATCATTATTGTTCGACTTCCGGAAGAGGAGAAGAGCCAAGCGCAAGGTCGCCTAGTAACCTAGTAGTACTAGTATAGCCAAAGCTGGTCCACCTTTTTAGAGCATGGTTAATTAATATAGGCGGCTCTTGCAGCGGCACATCATTAACACAGTGCTCTTGCAGCAGCAAGCACTACTGCAGGATGGTCCAAACGCGACACTACGATCAGAGACCCATCGACGAAATTGTGTGCGATGCCATAATCGCAAACAGTGGTGTAAAAAACCCGTCAAAAAAGGTGCAAAACGTTTGCGATGACGGATGCATCAAACACGGTTCAGAATTTAGTTGCGTGTGCGATGCAGGGCATACGGTTCAGCTCAATTAACTATTTGGGATGAGGAGGAACAAAAGAAACGGACAGCCAGATGAAGGCGTGCGTGATATATAGCATACGGTTCACTGGGATGAACTGTGTGTGATTAGGCAACACAATGGAAATGGTTCAACTGAATAAGATGTGTGTGATACGTGGCAAACAGGTCCGTAATAAGAAATGTGTGCGAAGACCAATAATAACACAGATGATTGCTGCTAATAAGCCGTGTGATTTGCTCTGCCCATAGTAGAATAACATTTATATATATAACTGAAATAAACATCCAATTACATAAGTGACTATACAGATCATTCGCACACACCTCAATAAACAATTGCATGCACTCTAAAGTAGGAGAAACGATTGTCGGGGGTTGGGTGCGCCATATGCCAAAGGATGGCTTATCATGGTGGGAGCGAGTAGAACGTCGCCGGTGCCTGGAAGCGGGATGAGGCGTAGACACGAACGTCGTCGAACTTTACCCAGGTTTGGGGCTCTCCTTGGAGATAACACCCCTAGTCCTGCTCTGCGGGGTCTCCGCATGATCACTAAGGCACTAGTGAGTACAATGGTGCTCCTCGAGCTGTATGCTAGAGGCAGGAGGGAGCGGGGCTTGCTCTCCCCTTTCTCTGTGTGTGAGGCTAGGTCTAATGGGTTGCGAACCCTTTGCATGGGTGCCCTGGGGGTTTTATATAGGCCTACCCCCAGGGGTACAATGGTAATCTGGCCAGGTGTAGGACCCGACTGTCAGCGTCTCTGGTCGCCGGCTTCTCCGCCGGCTGCTAGGGCCCGCCGCCTGGTGGGCCCCACCGACTGGTCTGGTACGGAGCCGACAGGCCGCCTCCGCCGCGTGCGGGTCGGGCCGGCTGCTTGTTACTGTAGCCGTAATGCTAATGACGCATGCTTGGTCGGGGGAGGCGTGGCTACAGTCCCGCCGCCTGGCGGGAGATCACTGTAGACACACTGTGTCTCTTCTGGTTAATGGAGCACAGACTCCCAATGAGGAGTGGGCCGCCTGCTAGAAGCCGGCCTCCCTTGGGTCCATCTGGTCAGGCTGCTGCCGCCTTCCGGGCTCTCGCTGCCTGGTAGGGCCCGCCGCCTGCGGGCCGTACTGACAAACGGTCGTGGGAACAGGCTCCGCCTGGCAGGGGTGACATCGAGGGTGGAGTGGCAACAGTGCCGCGCCGTGCCGAGATCTACGCCTGTACGGACCACTGTAGCCGCGCCTGGCCCTGGATACGGGCGTGATGGGCTGCACTGTTGCCACATCCTGTCTTGTCTTCTTAATGAAGGCGCAGACTTGGAGGGCGTCATGGCTGCCTGCTAGGAGCCGGCCTCTCTGGAGGCCGCCTGCTAGGAGTCGGCCCGTCTTGAGGCCGTCTTGTGGTACGTAGCCATCTTCTGGCAGCGGCCACCCGAAGGCGGCGCATCATCTTGATGCTTTAAGGGGCGCAGCCGGCCCCGATGTCTTGAAAGGCTAAGGGACACGGACGAGGGTACCCGTGGCCCAATACTCCGACAGTAGTCCCCGAAGCTGATGAGGCGTCGCGGCTGAGATGCCGTGGTGCCTCAATAGTTTCCTACTTCGGCTGTTTTGGACGGAAGCTTCGTCTGACTTCGGGCATGCCCCCTGGAGGGAGTCGGCCACGACCAGACGGACTTGGCTGAAAACCTCGAACGCAACGGTGGGAACTAGGTGGCGTGCTAGCTAAGCCTCCAGGCACGCCGCCCGTCGTGGGCACGCCACGTGGCGTCAAGCAGCCGGGCCAGCCTGCCAGCCCACGCGCGCGATGGGACGCGACAGCAGGCTGGGCCCACCATTACCGGGCCTCGGCACGCGAGCGGATCCGCTGCGGTCGAGGCGGCCGGTGCAGCTTCTTCGCAGAGTTACTACGCGCAGTAACTCGCGCAATAAACGCGGGGACGTGGGGTCGTGGGCACAGTTAATCCCACGATCCCACGCCCCGCCCCCTCGGCTTCATAGCCCACGGGCTATAAGTAGGGGGAGGAGGGGGAGCGGTGGTGAAGGAAATATGCCCTAGAGGCAATAATAAAGTTATAATTTTTTCCTTAGATCATGATAAATGTTTATTATTCATGCTAGAATTGTATTAACCAGAAACATAATACTTGTGTGAATACATAGACAAACAGAGTGTCACTAGTATGCCTCTACTTGACTAGCTCGTTGATCAAAGATGGTTATGTTTCCTAGCCATAGACATGAGTTGTCATTTGATTAACAGGATCACATCATTAGGAGAATGATGTGATTGACTTGACCCATTCCGTTACTTTACCACTTGATCGTTTAGTATTCTGCTATTGCTTTCTTCATGACTTATACATGTTCCTATGACTATGAGATTATGCAACTCCCGTTTACCGGAGGAACACTTTGTGTGCTACCAAACATCACAACATAACTGGGTGATTATAAAGGTGCTCTACAGGTGTCTCCAAAGGTACTTGTTGGGTTGGTGTATTTCAAGATTAGGATTTGTCACTCCGATTGTTGGAGAGGTATCTCTGGGCCCACTCGGTAATGCACATCACTATAAGCCTTGCAAGCATTGTAACTAATGAGTTAGTTGCGGGATGATGTATTACGGAACGATTAAAGAGACTTGCCGGTAACGAGATTGAACTAGGTATTGAGATACCGATGATCGAATCTCGGGCAAGTAACATATCGATGACAAAGGGAACAACGTATGTTGTTCTGCGGTCTGACCGATAAAGATCTTCGTAGAATATGTAGGAGCCAATATGGGCATCCAAGACCCGCTATTGGTTATTAACCAGAGGGGTGTCTCGGTCATGTCTACATAGTTCTCGAACCCGTAGGGTCCGCACGCTTAACGTTCGTTGACGATATAGTACTATGAGTTATGTATGTTGGTGACCGAATGTTGTTCGGAGTTTTGGATGAGATCACGGATATGACGAGGAACTCCGGAATGCTCCGAAAGTAAAGATTGATATGTGGATACTAGTGTTTGACCTCCGGAAGGGTTCCGGAATCCATCGGAAGGGGTTTCGGATGTTTCTCGAAATGTTTGGGCACGAGAACACTTTATCTAGGCCAAAGGGGAAAGCCCGCGAGGGTTCTGGAAAGCCCAAAAGGAAGTTTTGCGGAGTCCAGGAGCCAGACGCCAGGGTCCCTGGCGTCTGGGTCTAGACGCCGGGAACCCTGGCGTCTGGCCCTGGAGTCCGAGAAGGACTCTTGCCTTTCGGGTGAAACCGACTTTGTGGAGGCTTTTACTCCAAGTTTCGACCCCAAGGCTCAACATATAAATAGAGGGGTAGGGCTAGCACCCAAGACACATCAAGAAACACCAAGCCATGTGCCGGCAACCCCGTCCCCTCTAGTTTATCCTCCGTCATAGTTTTCATAGTGCTTAGGCGAAGCCCTGCGGAGATTGTTCTTCACAACACCGTCACCACGCCGTCGTGCTGCTGGAACTCATCTACTACTTCACCCCTCTTGCTGGATCGAGAAAGGCGAGGACGTCATCGAGCTGAACGTGTGCAGAACTCGGAGGTGCCGTGCATTCGGTACTTGGATCGGTCGGATCGTGAAGACGTACGACTACATCAACCGCGTTGATAAAACGGTTCCGCTTACGGGCTACGAGGGTACGTAGACAACACTCTCCCCTCTTGTTGCTATGCATCACCATGATCTTGCGTGTGCGTAGGAAATTTTTTGAAATTACTACGTTCCCCAACAGTGGCATCCGAGCCAGGTTTTATGCGTAGATGTTATATGCACGAGTAGAACACAAGTGAGTTGTGGGCGATACAAGTCATACTGCTTACCAACATGTCATACTTTGGTTCAGCGGTATTGTTGGATGAAGCGGCCCGGACCGACATTACGCGTATGCTTATGCAAGACTGGTTCTACCGACGTGCTTTGCACACAGGTGGCTGGCGGGTGTCAGTTTCTCCAACTTTAGTTGAACCAAGTGTGGCTACTCCCGGTCCTTGAGAAGGTTAAAACAGCACTAACTTGACGAACTATCGTTGTGGTTTTGATGCGTAGGAAAGAACGGTCCTTGCTCAGCCCGTAGCAGCAACGTAAAACTTGCAACAACAAAGTAGAGGGCGTCTAACTTGTTTTTGCAGGGCATGTTGTGATGTGATATGGTCAAGACGTGATGCTATATTTTATTGTATGAGATGATCATGTTTTGTAACCGAGTTATCGTCAACTGGCAGGAGCCATATGGTTGTCGCTTTATTGTATGCAATTCAATCGCCCTGTAATGCTTTACTTTATCACTAGGCGGTAGCGATAGTCGTAGAAGCATCAGTTGGCGAGAAGACAACGATGCTACGATGGAGATCAAGGTGTCGCGCCGGTGATGATGGTGATCATGACGGTGCTTCGGAGATGGAGATCACAAGCACAAGATGATGATGGCCATATCATATCACCTATATTGATTGCATGTGATGTTTATCTTTTATGCATCTTATCTTCCTTTGTTTGACGGTAGCATTATAAGATGATCTCTCACTAAATTTCAAGGTATAAGTGTTCTCCCTGAGTATGCACCGTTGCCAAAGTTAGTCGTGCCCAGACACCACGTGATGATCGGGTGTGATAAGCTCTACGTCCATCTACAACGGGTGCAAGCCAGTTCTGCACACGCAGAATACTCAGGTTAAACTTGACGAGCCTAGCATATGCAGATATGGCCTCAGAACACTGAGACCGAAAGGTCGAGCGTGAATCATATAGTAGATATGATCAACATAGTGATGTTCACCATTGAAAACTACTCCATTTCATGTGATGATCGGTTATGGTTTAGTTGATTTGGATCACGTGATCACTTAGATGATTAGAGGGATGTCTATGTAAGTGGGAGTTCTTAAGTAATATGATTAATTGAACTTTAATTTATGATGAACTTAGTACCTGGTAGTATTTTGCATGTCTATGTTTGTTGTAGATAGATGGCTCGTGCTGTTGTTCTGTTGAATTTTAATGCGTCCCTTGAGAAAGCAAAGTTGAAAGATGATGGTAGCAATTACACGGACTGGGTCCGTAACTTGAGGATTATCCTCATTGCTGCACAGAAGAATTACGTCCTGGAAGCACCGCTAGGTGCCAAACCTGCTGCAGGAGCAACACCAGATGTTATGAACGTCTGGCCGAGCAAACCTGATGACTACTTGATAGTTCAGTGTGCCATGCTTTACGGCTTAGAACCGGGACTTCAACGACGTTTTGAACGTCATGGAGCATATGAGATGTTCTAGGAGTTGAAGTTAATATTTCAAGCAAATGCCCGGATTGAGAGATATGAAGTCTCCAATAAGTTCTACAGCTGCAAGATGGAGGAGAATAGTTCTGTTAGTGAGCATATACTCAGAATGTCTGGGTATAACAATCACTTGATTCAACTGGGAGTTAATCTTCCGGATGATAGCGTCATTGACAAAATTCTTCAATCACTGCCACCAAGCTACAAGAGCTTCGTGATGAACTATAACATGCAAGGGATGGATAATACGATTCCCGAGCTCTTCGCAATGCTAAAGGCTGCAGAGGTAGAAATCAAGAAGGAGCATCAAGTGTTGATGGTCAATAAGACCACCAGTTTCAAGAAAAGGGCAAAGGGAAGAAGAAGGGGAACTTCAAGAAGAACAGCAAACAAGTTGCTGCTCAAGAGAAGAAACCCAAGTCTGGACCTATGCCTGAGACTGAGTGCTTCTACTGCAAACAGGCTGGTCACTGGAAGCGGAACTGCCCCAAGTATTTGGCGGATAAGAAGGATGGCAAGGTGAACAAAGGTATATGTGATATACATGTTATTGATGTGTACCTTACCAGAGCTCGCAGTAGCACCTGGGTATTTGATACTGGTTCTGTTGCTAATATTTGCAACTCAAACCAAGGACTACGGATTAAGCGAACACTGGCTAAGGATGAGGTGACGATGCGCGTGGGAAATGGTTCCAAAGTCGATGTGATCGCCGTCGGCACGCTACCTCTACATCTACCTTTGGGATTAGTTTTAGACCTAAATAATTGTTATTTGGTGCCAGCGTTGAGCATGAACATTATATCTGGATCTTGTTTGATGCGAGACGGTTATTCATTTAAATCTGAGAATAATGGTTGTTCTATTTATATGAGTACTATATTTTATGGTCATGCACCCTTGAAGATTGGTCTATTTTTGATGAATCTCGATAGTAGTGATACACATATTCATAATGTTGAAGCCAAAAGATGCAGAGTTGATAATGATAGTGCAACTTATTTGTGGCACTGCCGTTTGGGTCATATTGGTGTAAAGCGCATGAAGAAACTCCATACTGACGGACTTTTGGATTCACTTGATTATGAATCACTTGGTACTTGCGAACCATGCCTCATGGACAAGATGACTAAAACGTCGTTCTCCGGAACTATGGAGCGAGCAACTGATTTGTTGGAGATCATACATACTAATGTATGTGGTCCAATGAATGTTGAGGCTCGCGGCGGGTATCGTTATTTTCTCACCTTCATAGATGATTTAAACAGATATGGGTATATCTACTTAATGTAACATAAGTCTGAAACATTTTAAAAGTTCAAAGAATTTCAGAGTGAAGTTGAAAATCATGGTAACAAGAAAATAAAGTTTCTGCGATCTGATCGTTGAGGAGAATATTTGAGTTACGAGTTTGGTCTATATTTGAAACAATGCGGAAAAATTTCGCAACTCACGCCACCAGGAACACCACAGCGTAATGGTGTGTCCGAACGTCGTAATCGTACTTTACTAGATATGGTGCGATCTATGATGTCTCTTACTGATTTACCGCTATCGTTTTGGGGTTATGCTTTAGAGACGGCCGCATTCACGTTAAATAGGGCACCATCAAAATCCATTGAGACGTCGCCTTATGAACTGTGGTTTGGCAAGAAACCAAAGTTGTCGTTTCTTAAAGTTTGGGGTTGCGATGCTTATGTAAAAAACTTCAACCTGATAAGCTCGAACCCAAATCGGAGAAATGTGTCTTCATAGGATACCCAAAGGGAGCTGTTGGGTACACCTTCTATATCAGATCCGAAGGCAAGACATTTGTTGCTAAGAATGGATCCTTTCTAGAGAAGGAGTTTCTCTCGGAAGAAGTGAGTGGGAGGAAAGTAGAACTTGATGAGGTAATAGTACCTGCTCCCTTATTGGAAAATAGTTCATCACAGAAACCGGTTCCTGTGACGTCTACACCAATTAGTGAGGAAGTTAATGATGATGATCATGAAACTTCAGATCAAGTTGTTACTGAACCTCATAGGTCAACCAGAGTAAGATCCGCACCAGAGTGGTACGGTAATCATGTTCTGGAGGTTATGTTACTAGACCATGACGAACCTACGAACTATGAAGAAGCGATGGTGAGCCCAAATTCCACAAAATGGCTTGAGGCCATGAAATCTGAGATGGGATCCATGTATGAGAACAAAGTATGGACTTTGGTTGACTTGCCCGATGATCGGCAAGCCATCGAGAATAAATGGATCTTCAAGAAGAAGACTGACGCTGACGGTAATGTTATTGTCTATAAAGCTCGACTTGTTGCAAAAGGTTTTCGACAAGTTCAATGGATTGACTACGATGAGACATTCTCACCCGTAGCGATACTTAAGTCTGTCCGAATCATGTTAGCAATTGCCGCATTTTATGATTATGAAATTTGGCAAATGGATGTCAAAACTGCAATCCTAAATGGATTTCTAGAAGAAGAGTTGTATATGATGCAACCGGAAGGTTTTGTGAATCCAATGGGAGCTAACAAAGTGTGCAAGCTCCAGCGATTTGATAGTGCAAGCCTCTCGGAGTTGGAATAAACGTTTTGATAGTGTGAACAAAGCATATGGTTTTATAAAGACTTTTGGAGAAGCCTGTATTTACAAGAAAGTGAGTGGGAGCTCTGTAGCATTTCTAATATTATATGTGGATGACATATTGTTGATTGGAAATGATATAGAATTTCTAGATAGCATAAAAGGATATTTGAATAAAAGTTTTTCAATGAAGGACCTCGGTGAAGCTGCTTATATATTGGCCATCAAGATCTATAGAGATAGATCAAGACGCTTAATTGGACTTTCACAAAGCACATACCTTGACAAAGTTTTGAAGAAGTTCAAAATGGATCAAGCAAAGAAAGGGTTCTTGCTTGTGTTACAAGGTGTGAAGTTGAGTAAGACTCAATGCCCGACCACTGCAGAAGATAGAGAGAAAATGAAAGATTTTCCCTATGCTTCAGCCATAGGCTCTATCATGTATGCAATGCTGTGTACCAGACCTGATGTGTGCCTTGCTATTAGTTTAGCGGGGAGGTACCAAAGTAATCCAGGAGTGGATCACTGGACAGCGGTCAAGAACATCCTGAAATACCTGAAAAGGACGAAGGATATGTTTCTCGTTTATGGAGGTGACAAAGAGCTCGTAGTAAATGGTTACGTCGATGCAAGCTTTGACACTGATCCGGACGATTCTAAATCGCAAACAGGATACGTGTTTTTATTGAACGGTGGAGCTGTTAGTTGGTGCAGTTCTAAACAAAGCGTCGTAGCAGGATCTACATGTGAAGTGGAGTACATAGCTGCTTCGGAAGCAGCAAATGAAGGAGTCTGTATGAAGGAGTTCATATCCGATCTAGGTGTCATACCTAGTGCATCAGGTCCAATGAAAATCTTTTGTGACAATACTAGTGCAATTGCTTTGGCAAAGGAATCCAGATTTCACAAGAGAACCAAGCACATCAAGAGACGCTTCAACTCCATCCGGTATCAAGTCCAGGTGGGAGACATAGAGATTTGCAAGATACATACGGATCTGAATGTTGCAGACCCGTTGACTAAGCCTCTTCCACGAGCAAAACACGATCAGTACCAAGGCTCCATGGGTGTTAGAATCATTACTGTGTAATCTAGATTATTGACTCTAGTGCAAGTGGGAGACTGAAGGAAATATGCCCTAGAGGCAATAATAAAGTTATTATTTATTTCCTTATATCATCATAAATGTTTATTATTCATGCTAGAATTGTATTAACCGGAAACATAATACTTGTGTGAATACATAGACAAAAAAAGTGTCACTAGTATGCCTCTACTTGACTAGCTCATTGATCAAAGATGGTTATGTTTCCTAGCCATAGACATGAGTTGTCATTTGATTAACGGGATCACATCATTAGGAGAATGATGTGATTGACTTGACCCATTCCGTTAGCTTAGCACTTGATCGTTTAGTATTCTGCTATTGTTTTCTTCATGACTTATACATGTTCCTATGACTATGAGAGTATGCAACTCCCGTTTACCGGAGGAACACTTTGCGTGCTACCAAACGTCACAACGTAACTGGGTGATTATAAAGGTGCTCTACAGGTGTCTACGAAGGTACTTGTTGGGTTGGCGTATTTCGAGATTAGGATTTGTCACTCCGATTGTGAGAGAGGTATCTCTGGGCCCACTCGGTAATGCACATCACTATAAGCCTTGCAATCATTGTAACTAATGAGTTAGTTGCGGGATGATGTATTACGGAACGAGTAAAGAGACTTGCCGATAACGAGATTGAATTAGGTATTGAGATACCGACGATCGAATCTCGGGCAAGTAACATACCGATGACAAAGGGAACAATGTATGTTGTTATGCGGTCTGACCGATAAAGATCCTCGTAGAATATGTAGGAGCCAATATGGGCATCCAGGTCCCGCTATTGGTTATTGACCAGAGAGGTGTCTCGGTCATGTCTACATAGTTCTCGAACCCGTAGGGTCCGCACGCTTAACGTTCGTTGACGATATAGTACTATGAGTTATGTATGTTGGTGACCAAATGTTGTTCGGAGTTTTGGATGAGATCACGGATATGACGAGGAACTCCGGAATGGTCCGAAAGTAAAGATTGATATGTGGATAGTAGTGTTTGATCTCCGGAAGGGTTCTGGAATCCATCGGAAGGGGTTCCGGATGTTTCCCGAAATGTTTGGGCACGAGAACACTTTATCTGGGCCAAAGGGGAAAGCCCATGAGGTTTTTGGAAAGCGCAAAAGGAAGTTTTGTGGAGTCCAGGGGCCAGACGCCAGGGTCCCTGGCGTCTAGGTCCAGACGCCGGGAACCCTGGCGTCTGGCCCTGGAGTCCGAGAAGGACTCTTGCCTTTCGGGTGAAACCGACTTTGTGGAGGCTTTTACTCCAAGTTTCGACCCCAAGGCTCAACATATAAATAGAGGGGTAGGGCTAGCACCCAAGACACATCAAGAAATACCAAGCCGTGTGCCGGCAACCCCGTCCCCTCTAGTTTATCCTCCGTCATAGTTTTCGTAGTGCTTAGGCGAAGCCCTGCAGAGATTGTTCTTCACCAACACCGTCACCACGTCGTCGTGCTGCCGGAACTCATCTACTACTTCGCCCCCCTTGCTGGATCGAGAAAGGCGAGGACGTCATCGAGTTGAACGTGTGCAGAACTAGGAGGTGTCGTGCGTTCGGTACTTGGATCGGTCGGATCGTGAAGACGTATGACTACATCAACCGCGTTGATAAAACGCTTCCGCTTACGGTCTACGAGGGTACGTAGACAACACTCTCCCCTCTCGTTGCTATGCATCACCATGATCTTGCGTGTGCGTAGGAAATTTTTTGAAATTACTACGTTCCCCAACAGGCGGAGCACGCGTGCACTCCTGTCCACCCTCGTCTCCTTCTTCCTCCTCTCGCTGCGGCGCCCCCGGGCTACGCCGGAGTGCTACCGCTGCTCGTCTTCGTCAAGCTCCTTCGTCCCGAGCCCTCTTGGCCCTGCACCAATCCTCAGCTCCTCCGCCGCGCCATTCACCTCGTCGAGCTCTTCATGGCGCGCGAGCGGGGAGGAGATTGGGACGGGTCGAACGTCAACGAAGACCACATCGCCTTCCTCCTCGACACGCGGCGCCTTCCCAGCGCAGGCTATGTGAAGGCGCGCGTGCCTCCTGCGGGGGATATCTCGCCGGCTGTCGGGGTTTGGGTGCGACATATGCCAAAGGATGGCTTATCATGGTGGGAGCGAGTAGAACGTCGCGGGTGCCTGGAAGCGGGATGAGGCGTAGACACGTATGCCGGTGAACTTTACCCAGGTTCGGGGCTCTCCGTGGAGATAACACCCCTAGTCCTGCTCTGCGGGGTCTCCGCATGATCACTAAGGCACTAGTGGTACAATGGTGCTCCTTGAGCTGTTTGCTAGAGGTGGAAGAAGGCAGGCACGCTCTCTCCTCTTCTAGGTGTGAGTCTAGTTCTAATAGGTTGGAACCCTTTGCATGGGTGCCCTGGGGGGTTTATATAGGCCTACCCCTCCAAGGGGTACATTGGTAATCTGCCGGGTGTAGGACCCGGCTGTCAGTGTCTCCGGCCGCCGGCTTCTCCGCCGGCTGCTGGGGCCCACCGTCTGGTGGGCACCGCCGACTGGTCTGGTACGGAGCCGACAGGCGGCTCCCGCCGCTCGCGGGTCTTGCCGTCTGCTGATCACTGTAGCCGTGATGCTAATGACGCAGGCTTGGTCGGGGGAGTGTGGCTACAGTCCTGCCGCCGGGTGGGCGATTACTGTAGCCACACCGTGTCTCATCTGGTTGATGGCGCACGGGGCCCGAGGGAGGGATAAGCCGCCTGCTGGAAGCCGGCTTCGCCTAGGTCCGGCTGCTCTGGCTTCCTCCGTCTTCACGGCTCTCACTGCCTGGTAGGGCCCGCCGCCTGCAAGCCGTACCGACAGGCCGTCGTGGGAACAGGGCTCCGCCAGTCAGGAGTGACGTTTGGGGGTGAGAGGCAACAGTGCCGCGTCGTGTGGAGATCTCCGCCTGTACGGGGCACTGTGGCCATGCCCGTCCCTGGATTCGGGGGGATGGGCTACGCTGTAGCCATACCCTGTCTTGTCTCCTTGATGAGGGCGCAGACTTTGAGGGCGCCACGGGCCGACTGCTAGGGGCCGGCCTCCCTGGAGGCCGCTCACTAGGAGTCGGCCTGTCGTGATGCCGTCTTCTGGAACTCGGCCGCCTTCTGACAGTCGGCCGCTCGGCCAACCGGCCGCCAGAAGGTGGAGATCTATCTTGACGTCTTGCGGGGCGCAACCGGCCCCGTTGACTTGAAAGGTTCAGGGGCTCGGGTTGGGCTACCCGTGGCCCATTACTCCGACAGTAGTCCCCGAAGCTGGTGAGGGGCCATGGTTCGAGGAGCCGGGGAGCCTCAATAGTTTCCTCCTCCGGGTGCTCTGAAGGAAGCTCCATCCGGCTTCTGGGGAGCCAGTCGGCAGGAGTCGGATACGTCCAGTTGGATCCTTTTGGGATTTCGAATGCATCGGCAGGAACCAGGTGGCGTGCTTGCTAAGCTTCTATGCCCGCCGCCCGTCGTGGGCATGCCACATGGCGCCGGCCCACGCGCGTGCCGGGACGCGACCGCAGGCCGGGCCTGCCACCACCGGGCCTCGGCCTGCGAGCGGATCCGCTGCGGCCGAGGCGGGCGGTTGGGTTTCCCCGCGGAGTTACTGCACGCAGTAACCCGCGCGGTAAAGGCGGGAGCGTGGGGTCGTGGGCACAGTTAATCCCATGGTCCCACGCCCACCCCCTCGGCTTCGTAGCCCGTAGGCTATAAGTAGGGGGAGGAGAGGGAGCGGCGAAGCACGCGCGCCCCTCCCTCTTCTTCTTCTCGCCGCAGCACCCCGAGCCCCGCCGAAGCGCTACCACAGTTCGTCTCCGTCGAGCTCGTCCGTCAACCTCCCATCCCCATGGTGCGCTCCGGAGCCTGGGACGGCTCCACGGTTCATGAAGACCACATCGACTTCCTCCGCCAGACGCGGCGGCTGCCCAGCAAGGACTACATGAGGGTTCGCCTCGCGCCGGAGGGGGAG
Source organism: Triticum aestivum (assembly GCF_018294505.1). Lineage (NCBI taxonomy): Eukaryota > Viridiplantae > Streptophyta > Magnoliopsida > Poales > Poaceae > Triticum > Triticum aestivum. The sequence goes on from NC_057799.1 coordinate 573,851,051, forward strand.
ATCTTGCCGGCGCCGGAGGAGGGCGAGCGGGTCGTCTTCCGCTCACACTGCCTGCGCGGCCTCGGCCTGCCGGCGAGCGGCTTCTTCCGGGCCTTCCTCGAATTCTACAACCTCCAGCCGCACCACCTCACCCCTAACACGGTGGTGCTACTATCCGCCTTCGTCACTCTGTGCGAAGGCTTCCTTGGCGTCCTCCCCACTATCGAGATTTGGGGGGAGTTTTTCTACACCAAGCTCGGCACCGTCGTCGCGGGCGTGCCGGCTCAATGCGGCGCCTTCATCGCGGTGCGGAGGCCGGGAGGCGACAATCTGTTTCCTCCCATCACGCTGATCCAATCGGTGAAGACGTAGTAGCAGTCATACTTCTACGTGAAGAGCATCTTCGCGGAGGGTGACTGGGTCAACCTGCCGGCATACGCTGCTGGCCCGCCGGCCGGGAGGCGGCCCAACTGGTCGTACCGGGCCAAGACACTATCGTCTTCCGGAGCCGCCGCCATTGCGCGGCTCCAGGTGTTGGTACAGTCGGAGGGCCTGACCGGGCCTAACTTGCTGTCCGCCTTCGTGGCGTGCCGGGTGCTCCCGCTCCAGGGCCGCCCTCACATGATCTGTCAGATGAGCGGGCATCGGGACCCAAGCCGGCTGTGCACCAAGGAGATGCCTCATGCAGAGGTAGCTCATATGGTGAACTACCTTGCGAACTGCAAGCTCACGGAAGAGTGGCGGTTCGGCAAGGAGCCGTATTCTCGCGCCGACCCCCGCCTATGGTAAATTTCCTTTCCTTCTCTCTCTCTTTCTTTTTTGCCGAGTTCCGTTTGTCTAACCTGGCCAACCGGCTCTTCGAACAGAGCTCCCTCCTCCAGCCGGCAGCTGGCGCCGCGGGGCCGGAGCGTCAATTTCTCCCCGACCGGGCGGAGAGCGACGTGGACGACCCCGACTTGGGGGCGGCGGCCTTGTAGGACGACGCCGAGGGAGGGGGCGGCGCAGCAGGCGGCTCAGGGCTCAGAGCCGGCCTCGTGGACTGGCCAGACGACGACGAGGGAGAAGTTGTCCCGCGCCACCAGCCGGGGTCCGACCAGCAGGGCGCGAGCTCGTCTGCCGCGCCGGCAGCCCGAGGTGGTGAGCACAAGCGCAGGGCCGCGCCGAGCCTGTTCGGCAGCCGGCCGAAGAAGCCCAGGGGCTCGGCCGCGGCGACCAAGCGGGATGAAGCGGCCGCAAAAGCCATCCGCTTCCGCAAGGCGGTGAAGGAGCCGCAGCTGGTTTCCGCGTAAGTACTGCCTTCCTCTCGCACTTTCTCCTTCCTTGCTGATCTTGTCTGAGTTTCTTCGCTTTGTTTCCCTTGATCTAGGGCCCCGCTCTCTCTTGAGAAGTTGGCAGTCGCCTCCATCATGGGGTCGGCGGAGACTTCCACCACCACCCAGCGGATCGATCCGGCCACCGACCTCCGGGAGGCGACGGAGCGGAACGCGCGGGAGGCGCGCGAGGAGCAGGAAGCCGCCCGCCTGGAGAAGGCGGAGGCAGACAGGGCGGAGGCTGCCGCTTTGAAGAAGCTGGCGCAGGCCGAGCCCGCCACCACAGCGAAGGAGCAGGCCGAGGAAGCCGCACGTCGTCAGTCGGCGATGTTTGTCACCCCCCTGAACTCTGTGCCGCCACCGCCGGAGTTCGTGGCGCAGACTGGGGAAGCCGGCGGCGAGCACCCTATCATGGAGAGGGACAGCGACAACGTTGCCATGCCGGACGTAATCGTGCCCCCGCCACCACCTTCTGAGGAGGCACAAGACAAGCAGCCGGCCGACCCGCCGGCGCCACCAGCCGGAAACGAGATGGTGACGGGCCCGACTCCCGGGGTCCACACACCCTTACGCCGCCGGCTCGCGAAGGCGGCCTCGGCGCCACGCCCGCTGGAGACCGGCGCCACAAGCTCCTCGATCCCGGACACCGAGGCGACCAGCGCCGCGCCCAGTGGGTGGGTGCGGGGAGGCGGGACGGGCCCTCTGAACAAGGCGATCCTGGACGTTCAAGCCAAACTCCGCGCCGAGGCCGATGCTCTCAAGCACTGCAACAAGGCGTTCTTGGAATCGCGAGAGGCCATCCGGGTATGCTTCTTGCTTCTTCGTTTTTTATTCTTGTATTGCTTCGTGGGGGCGCGCCAGCGCACCCACTGGGTGTAGTCCCCGAGTTCCGGGCCGGCTGCTGAGCAGGCGGCTCGGAACTTTAATTAGGAAGCTCCGAGTACTAATATCTTTGCTGCAGGACTATCATAACCTCCGTGCGACCGCCTTCAACTCCAAAGTCCAGGAGTTGGATCAACGTGTCATCGACTTGTCGGAGAGCCGGAGTAAGACTTCTTCTTTCTCTGCGAGGGCGCGCTGGCGCACCCGCAGGCTGTAGTCCCCGAGATTCGGGCCGACTGCTGAGCAGTCGGGCCGGATCTTCCTGGCAACTTCATCTTTCTTTGCTGATTGTTGACGTCCTTTCTTCTTCTTCTTTTGCAGAAGCCAACGCCACCCTGCAGCAGCAGCTGGGAGAAGCCAACACCGCGCTGCACGCCAAGGAGCCAGAGTGCAACAAGCTGGCCGAGGAGCGTTACCGGCTAGTCATGTAGCCGGCAGAGCAGGCGGAGCTTCTCAAGAAGGCCCAGAAGGAGGCGGAAGACAAAGAGACCGGCCTCCTTGCTGAGTTCGCGGCCGAACGCTCCACCTGGACCGACAAGGAGGCGATGCTGACTGCTAGCCTCGGCGAGGTTGAAGACATGGTCGACGGTAGGCTGCCTTCTTTACTCTTTCTTCAAGTTGCCGGCCTCTGATCAAGCCGACTTCTTGTTTCTGATCTGACTCTTAGCTTTTTTGTCCGAGCAGACTTCTTCCCGGGTCACTCTGGCACTGCCAACCAGGCTATCGAGGCCGACCGCGAAGGACGGAAGGCGGAAGGCGAGCAGATCACTGCCGACGCCCCCCACACCTTTGGCGAGCAACTTCTCAGCATCCAGGCTCGTCTTCGATCGGCTCATCGGATGCTGCGCCGCCTTCAGCATGTCGGCGCCCAGGCGATCGCCACCCTCTGGCCAGATATGCCGGCTCCGCGCACACCCAGCCGGACCGCCGACTGGCTGGAGGTGGCGGCCGGCCGTCTTGAGGCGTGGAAGGGCTCCTCGGCTCGGGCCGGGGCACGCCGGGCCTTGAAGTTCGTCAAGGCGTGGTACCCTGAGCTAGATCTAGCCCAGTTGACCACGTTTCGACTGGAAGCCCAGGAGGAGCTGGTGGCGGTGGAGCATGACCTTGTCAAGTGAGTGGCGGCAATCGCCGAGTACACCAACACTAGCATCTTCGTCCCGGAGCTGGCCGAGAATGGTGCCGAGGCGCCACCGGAGTGGTTTGGGCTGAACCCAGAGGATGGCGAGGACTCGGCCGAGGTGATCGACTCCAGCGACGAGGGAGAAGATGAAGAGGAGGAGGAAGGTGAAGAGGAGGCACCAGAGGTTGGAGCGGACGGCCAGCCTCAACTCGACCGCACCTCCAGCAATGAGCCGCGCCCGAGCGAGCCGGCTGCGGCTAAGGGCGACCAAGCCGAGACCGACCAGCCGGCTGCCCAACCAGCCGGCACCACCGACTCCGCCATTCCGCCGACTCCGTCTGCTGCTTCCTAGGCTGCTATTTACCTTTGCTTCTTCCTGCTTATCGGTCTCAACAACTTTGTTAATTTCGCACAATCCCACCTGCGGGCTGTATTTCAAACTCCTGTTGAATATCGGCCAAGGGCCTTTTGATGTGTAAATATCTTATCCGAGTTCTATCTTTCCTTGCTTTCTGCTCTTTTGGCTTTTTTCCTTTGCCGCCTTCCCTTGGTTGCCGTCTTGCCAGCCGAACAGCCGCTCTGCGGACTGTGGCTGGGTCAAGTACTTAGCCACTTTCGAGAAGGCAAGTACTTAGCCGGCTAGAGTTTTCTGGCAAGTTAAGTAGAAACCGGCCGGCCAGCTGCTCGGCAGCCGGTCGGTGAGGCGAGAAGCCGGCTTGGACTATGTGTATGCTTTAGGTCCTTAGCCATTTTTCATGCAGACACCCTTTTTCGCCTTAGCTCCTGCCGACCGAACAGTCGCTCTGCGAGCTGTGGCCTCTGGCAGGAGAAAGCTAAGGTGCCAACACATTACTTGTCCGGCTGCAGGAAGCATTTCATAGTACAAAGCGGCAACTCCCTGGGTCGACTGGTCGAACCCGGTGCCAGACGGTCTAATGGGATAACACAAATGACAGGCGTAATACTTATCATATAGATAAAAGAGGGCAGTCTGGTTAATAGGTTAGTCCCAAAAATAATATAAAAGTTTATAACAAAGCCCATTAATCATCTAAAAAATAATATAATATAGCATGAAGCAATCAAAAATTATAGATACGTTGGAGATGTATCAAGCATCCCCAAGCTTAATTCCTGCTCGTCCTCGAGTAGGTAAATGATAAAAAACAGAATTTTTGATGCAGAATGCTACTTGGCATAATTTTTTAATGTAACCCTCTTAATTGTGGTATGAATATTCAGATCCCAAGGATTCAAGATAAAAGTTTAATATTGACATAAAAGAAATAATACTTCAAGCATACTAACTAAGCAATTATGTCTTCTCAAAATAACATGGCCAAAGAAAGTTCATCCCTACAAAATCATATAGTTTAGTCATCCTCCATTTTCGTCACACAAGAATGCTCTCATCATGCACAACCCCGATGACAAGCCAAGCAATTGTTTCATACTTTAGTAATCTCAAACTTTTTCAACCTTCACGCAATACATGAGCGTGAGCCATGGATATAGCACTATGGGTGGAATAGAATATAATGATGGGGGTTATGTGGAGAAGACAAAAAAGGAGAAAGTCTCACATCAACGCGGCTAATCAACGGGCTATGGAGATGCCCATTGATTGATGTTGATGCAAGGAGTAGGGATTGCCATGCAACGGATGCACTAGAGCTATAAATGCATGAAATCTCAACAAAAGAAACTAAGTGGGTGTGCATCCAACTTGCTTGCTCACGAAGACCTAGGGCATTTGAGGAAGCCCATTGTTGGAATATACAAGCCAAGTTCTATAATGAAAAATTCCCACTAGTATATGAAAGTGACAAAACAAGAGACTATCTATCATGAAGATCATGGTGCTACTTTGAAGCACAAGTGTGGAAAAATGATGGTAGCATTGTCCCTTTTTATTTTTTATTTTTTTGGGCCTTCCTTTTTTTATTTGGCCTTTCTCTTTTTTTATTGGGACAATGCTCTATGAATGATCAGGATCCTCTAACATCGTGAAGGGATGTCATGTAAGCTACAGTAACCGTGAGATCCCTTCTTCACATCCATATGGTTAAGCCTAAAATGATTATAATTAAATTGCAAATTATAAATCTACTATATACATTTACAAAAATTACATACAAACAAAATTATGGTGCAATAAAATTATTTTTTTGTACATGCTACAGTAAATCCGTACGTTGATTGCTACAGTATTCACTATAGCTCATGACATCTCTTCTTCATTTTACATACACATGTCACTGTAGCTTCGTGACATTCCTTCAGGATGTTAGAGGATCCACAGATCCTCTAACATAGGAAGGGAAGTCAGGTAAGCTACAGTACCCTGACTTCCCTTCACTAGATTCATGTAATTTTCAGCCTAACACAATGATTTAAGAACAGTGATTACCTACAGTAAAATGCGAACAACAGTAATTTTTAAACAGTGCACGTTCTCTGACTTTCCTTCCCTATTTTACACATTGATGATACTGTAGCTCTCTAACTTGCCTTGTGCAAGTCAGAGGATCTGGAAATCAGTTAATGTATAAAAATGTCCAAGCAAACCCCGAAAAATCCCAAAAATTGACACAATACTCCTGTTATTCTATGTTGGCACTAGGAAAAAATTTGAAATCGAGACGAGGCAACGGATATCGTTTCGTCCAGAAAGGTGAAATGTTCCCTACCGAAACCATCACACTTGTTGTTAGAAGCTCTGGTTTATGAGAAGCTTATACCCAAACCTGCCCCAAATGGGATAGAATTTTTACCACGGCATGTTGATGCCGCTCCATGATAGCATGCCAAGTTTCATGAATTTTGGACGAATTTTGGATTTACTAGAATTACACAATCAAGTGCGTCGACGTTTGGCGGAGAGCCACGGTGTCGTGGTGTTCGAATTTCATCCCCATTTCTTGCATGGGAGATAAGCATAAATCCATGGACACATATATGATTTTACAACCCATGTTGGTGCACCGGAGCATGTGCATGTAGTTTAATTTTGAATTGTGCACCTGAAATGGCTAGAAAACGGATTTAATGTATAAAATGTTCAAACGAATCCTGAATAATTCCAATTCTTTTATGACACACATATAGTTGCATGTTCACTCCAAATAAAAGGTCTAGCAATTCATACACCCTCCATTGCTGCTGTGACCCCATTATGTAATTCAAATCAAGATGAAAAATCAAGCAGATCGCACACAGTTTATTATCACCAGCCGTGTGAGATGCAGCACAAAATATCCTGGAGCACCGTCGGTGTATAGTACGCCTACGGCTTACACGAGAAGGTGCGTCAGCAATAGTCCATAGCCGGCATCTCAAGCACACTAGCTCGCTCCCCAAATATCATTTCACTATTCAATTGTCGTGTTGAAAGATAGGCACATGGACCCGCGTCGTGAGGGAAACTTCAGTGGCCCACTCTGGCGAGAGCGCGGCCGCAGCCGCTATGCGCATGCTAACAAGGTGCATGAGCACGACCTCAATCTGTGACCGGGCGGCAAAGGCAGCCCAAACGGCCGTTGTTGCTTCTCAGGTGGCGGCAGCAACATCTGCCTCGGGGATAGCAACTGGCGAGAGTGGCAAAGCAGTTGTCCGTTCCGCAGCGGCGGCCTTAGCCCTGATGGAGGCCGCCCATGCCCAGCTCCTTGCGGTCACCGCACAAATCGAATGAATCTTCTTCGACAACGGTCGGCAACCCACGGCCGAAGAGGTGGCAATCGCCGAGAGCGTTCCAGCAGCCATCCGTTCCTCCGCCGCATACCTTGCAATGATGGAGCCTGTCCAAGCCTAGATCAGCGATGGATGCCATGGAGCCCCTTCCCCAGGAGACCTTCGGGCGCGAGCTGGACATGGAGGCGGCGGCAGAGATCAACGAGCACCAGCTAGCTCTGTTTAATTTGTTAGAGTAATGTTTAGGTCAGCTAGCTCTGTTTAATTGCTGAACTTGCTCAATTAAGAAGTGTGGGTGTGCTGTAGTCTCCTTTGTGTACCCAAATTATGCAATGACGTAGATGACCACTGTAATCATGGAAATTCGAACCAAAACTTTTGACGTTCGAACTCATCACACACGGGTTAAGCTATCTGAATCGTTTGTGATGTCCACATATCGTACAAAGTTCTAAATAAGGGACCGTGTCTGATGACACATTGCGCACCAGTTTTTTGGCTGAAGCGATTCAAAATTTTCTGCTTCCACGGAAATATCTACCTCGCCGCCCTCCCCCTTACCAAAAGCCACATTTCCCCTCTTTCTGCCTTCCTTTCCAAGTTGAAACCTTCACTCCTTGCTTGCAGCGCCGCCTCCTCGTCGGCGACCCTCCTTCACGCTACTCGGCCTCGTCTATCCCGGAAGGTAATCCACACCCGACCCCCATCCTCCTCCTCCTTCCACATCCCACATGCCCCGACCGCTGGCGCGAGCGGGACACCTTCCACCCAAATCACCGACCCCTCCACCAAATAAGCGCTGCCCTAAGCCATGGTGCACGCAGTATAGCCATGATCTCAAGGAGCATTCGGCAGTGGAGAAGCAAATCGCGGCCGCACGCGCGGATGAGGTCGCGATGGCTGCCATTCGTGTCGACCCCCAGATCTTGGAGGAGCACCTTGCCATTTGCTAGCTACGCTGGCTAAGCATGCTCAGTTTACCCGTTATGTGTGCTGCTCCTGCCTTTCCTTCACAAATTCTAGTGAATTATGCTATCTAATTTTACCATGCAATCTGTTTCTCTAGTGTATATGTTCTATATGTCATGCAGTGTGGTGCTCACTTATTAACTATTTTGTTAATTAGTTGTCATCTTCGGTTAACTGTTTGGTTCAATTCTGCAAATGTGATGTTCAATTCTTCAGGCTGCAATTTTGTAGTGTCTTCCATGTGAGAAATAAATCGAATTTATCTTTACAAAATACATGAGAAACGAATACAATTGCTATATTTCCAAGTTGTCAAGCATGCTTGGTTTGGTTATACATTGTGCAATGTGGTGCTCAGTTACCGTTTGGTTCATTTGTGTTGTGGTGTTTAGTTAACAACTTGGTTCAATTCTGCAATGCGATGTTCAATAGTTGTGGGTGCATACTGTTATTGTAGACCATGTGAGGAATAAATTGAATTTGGCTGTAGTAAATACATGAGAAACAAATAAAATTGCTACAATTGGATGTAATTAACTATTTGGTTAACTGTCTGATCTTCTATTAGGAGTATGTTATATTGTGCAATGTGGTGCTCAGTTAATGTTTGGTTCGTTTGTTGTAGTGTTTAGTTAACTGCTTGGTTTAATTCTGTAATGTGATGTCCAATTATCATGGGTAGAATGTTGTATTGTTGTGCATGTGAGGAATAAATCGAATTTGGCTGCACTTAATACATGAGAAACATATACAAGTGCAATATTTCCTAGTTCTTAATCATGCTTGGTTTGGATAAATGGGTTTTCCGTGTGACTTGAATTAATCTGATGAATCTGCAATATGCTTATTTTTCATCAACATATTTTACTGATAGCATGCGAACCCTAACTTAACCTGATGACTAACTACCTTATATGTGTTGCAGGGAAACAATGGGAAGCACTGAGGTTTACAATCGAGGTTAGCACGTGCATGGTCCGTTCTCCAATAGCACATTATTGTGCAATTGCAGGAACCATTCTAATATTTTGGTTTTTAACAATTTGGTCTTGCACATGTAGGTCCTGCTGTCAGAGGTTTCGACCCACTGTTCGACCCTTTTTGCATATGGGGAAATGAGTTGTCCATGAATATCAATCAAATCAAGAAACTCAGAAAGATTGTTAGGATAAAGAAATTAGCGACAAAAAACAATAAGATCTTTTGTCTGCACAATGAAGAAGACATCAGTTCTACAAGATGGTACTAACTATTATACCTTGCTTTTTTATTCCTTTGTCACATTTCCAATATAGAGAAGATATTTATGCACATCCTTGTTTCCGGGCATTTCCAAAGTAGTTCACTGATGATTACCTCACAAACCACCTCTATGGTCAGGAGGCGAGGAAGGTTTTCATACAACACCCACGGTTCAATATTGAAGTGTTCCTGAAGAGGATGAAGGACGGACGGTCAATCATCCACAGGCACTGGCTAAAGTTGCAATGACCTTCAACATGAATGAAGGCTCAATATTCGCCTATCGCTTCAGCAGTTTTCCAGATGAGATGCATCTGTCTATATACCGTCTATGATGCTAATTTCGAAAGGTTCTACATGTTGCATGTGGAACTTGGTGCTGGTGCAGTTGTGTAATGGGGTAGCTGAGTGCTAAACCTATATCATGTTGTACTCTGATGTATTTCAATTATGAAATTTTGCTTCCTTAATATGGAAATGAAATATATTGTGTGCTTAATATGAATGTCAATTAGATTAATAAATGGATTATTAATAATAGGGCAATTAGCCTCCTAATTAGGTTTTGCTATTGCAAATGGTTATTGAAAAATACCGTGGGCGATGACCTCAGGCAACGCACAAAGTTTCTAGGAATAAACCGTGTTGGATCAATGAACAATCACACACGACTTTCTATTGAAAACTGTTTGTGTTAGGCCACCTCGCGCAAACGTTTACCACATAAAAACTGTGTGTGATGGACAGCCTTTGCCACATAGTTTCTTCTACGGACCGTGTGTGATACATTCAATAACGCAAATGATATAACGGGAAAAATTGTGTGCGATGTACCTATGAACGGATACGTTTTCCTTGGAGCGACTGTGTGGGATGTACATACAAACGGAAACGTTTAGCGGGGACTAACTGTGTGGGATGTACTTGCGACCGAAAATAATTTCACCTGTATAATTGTATTTTTTTTAGCTCTACTGTACGTATTTCCGTATTTGAGCGCTCGCCGGTCACACACGACCTCATTTTGCCGAGCCTGTGTGCTAGGAGGGCATATCCCCGACGGTTTCTGGGTCATGTGGGAAGGACCCCCCTATCGCTCACACTCACTTGGAGACGGTTCCAAATTCCGTCGCGGAAAGGGGTTAAAAACCATTTGTATAGCACCAACGCGTACCAGTGAAGTACTCTCTTCGTAAAGAAAACTAAAGGATTGGAGTGGCATGTCCACTTGAATCCCATAGCATTAACACAGTGTCCCCCTAAAAAACAGAGTGTTTGACACAGGAACAACAAAGGAAGTGAAAAAAAAGTTGGGTGGATGCTAGATTGCCAATTAACACATGATTACATGGGGAAAAATCTTATAGCATTCTATCCTATGAATCAAACGATCAATGTAGGTAGCACGGTGCTGCCTCTCATCGACCTCCTCTGCAGGAGTTTTCTTCTAGTAGTTGCGGAGCTTAGGCCAAGGACACAATTGATTTTCATGTAGGGCTCGATTAACTCAACTATGTCTCCTAGCTAGCAGCGCCCACCTGTAAATGAGTACCACAATGAGCTGCGCGTCAATGATAGAGGCTCTGGGAGGACCAGAGGTAGGCGGGCGACGAGCTGATGAGGTAGCCCGACGACCCCTTGAGCGTGAAAGGCACCCGCATGATCTCCTCTCCTCGTAGGGAAGGTCGGGGTCGATTGGGTACATCTCCAACGACATCCGCGGCTTCCGACGGCGTCGTTGCCATTTCATTAGTGTAAATAATTAGTCAATTCCTAGTCCACAATCAAAACCACCTAAACTCTAACATGTGAACACTAAAATCGCTCAAGGGGTGATATACCCAGTTTTAGAGATTTGAGGGTAAAATCGTACCAAAATTGACTTTGGGGGGTTATTTGTCCATCAACTTACATTTGAGGGTGAAAAATATACTTCTTTCAATGGTCCGCTGGTCAGAGTATTCTTTTTAGATTTATAACATGTGGGACTGAGTGTGAGCGAACCGACCTCAATCGACGGCAAAATCGCCTGCCGGACGCACATTGAGAGAGACGAGGAGCAAGAAGCGATACGGGCTGGTCGTGTCATGCAAGAAAATGGCTGGTCTCATGTTTAAAACTTGTTGTACTATAGTAGAGGTAGATGTAGATGCAGATGTAAATGTAGTGTAGACGTAGATGCAAATGTCGATGTATAGGTTGAGATATAGAGATAAGTGAGACTCACCAATGGTCACCAACGTAGGCCGAGTACGTGCATGAATCACCCACAAAAAAAGGAGTACGTGCACGAAGAGAAAAATTGCACGCACGGATGCACGTACTCTGTGCCTCATTCCCTAACACACGCGTGGGTACACGGTGGAGCTCATTTCTGGATGAAGAGGCAGCTCACGTGATAATTTGACGCGTTTGGTAGTTGTTCACTTAGTGGAGGGTCGGGAACCACGCGTGGACGAATCAAAGTTCGACCATGACGTGGTGGTGTGTTTGTTTTTAATTATTTTTTTCTTCAATGGAACGTACGCAGTTTTTTTCTTGAATGGCACGTGAATCGTGCACATACTCAATGACGGAGCACGGGATGGGATGGTAGCCATGGACATGGTCGGCCCTTTTGGGAGACTACTACACTGGTACTTTGATGTACATTTTGAAAAAACTACTATTTTGATGTGTCATGTCAACTCGCAGAACGATGAGAAGCTTGGTTACTACACCCTCTACATAGCCCACACTTTGTACGGCTAGTTATAGTGGGAGTAACTTAGCGCACTCCAAGAAAATTTTGCTTATGTGGCAAGTAGTTAATGAGAAGTGGTAACATAATATGTTGATGTAACATTACTACTATGTTACTTTGCACTATGAAGGTAGTAACATAGACTAATGTCATATGCATGAAACTAGTGAGTATGGGAGCACATGATATTTTTCCGTCCGGACCGACCCAAGTTGGCTTCTCACCTTCTTGGCCCACCAAAAACCCCTCCCCCCTCCCGCGCGCGCTTCCCGCCCGGCGCCAGCTGAGCCCGCCGCTCCACATTGATGGCAAGTCAGGGCGACACGACCGAGGGCACCGCCTGCTGCACGCTCGGCGTTTCGGACTACACAGTGGAGAGTAACTTTAGAGCAAGTACTACAATTAGGTGACATAAGCAGGCTATAAGGATTTAAATATAGTATTTATGCTTAGTTGAAGGAGAGAGAAGAGGAGAGAGAAGAGAAGCGGGCTGTAAACTTGTAGCCGGTTGTAGCATGAGCTCCAACATACTTTGTGAGACAAAAGGTGGTGTCGTGGCAGGCGCACGGCAGATGCCATGGGATGGCTAAAGATAGGAGGAGGCTCGAGGGCATTGGTGGCTCCAGAGGCGAGGTCGGCATGAGCGAGCGCGGGACGCAAGACATACCTAGGTTCGGGGCTCTTCGGAGAGATAACACCCCTAGTCCTGCCGAGTGTAGTTGATATGAATGAGTACAGAGTTGCTCCTGGAGCTGTATGGAGGAAGAAGGGTAGCTAGCCAAGGCTTAGGCAGCTCCCTCTCCTCGACTGTCACTTGCTAGGTGTGTGAGTGGGTGGAATGGGTGAGCGCATTGCCCGTATGCATCAGGGCTCTTGGGGGGTTTTATAGATCAACTCCCCAGGGGTACAATGGTAATGTTACAAGGCCGTAGGGCTGGGTTATCAGTGTCCAGGAAGCCCGGCGCCGGGACCCGCCGGGCGCCAGGTCTCGCCAGGTTCCTCGGGCGCGGGCCCCATGCGCCTAGGGGCACTGTGCGCCGTCTTGTCGATCGTCAGGGTGTGGCCAAGTCGAATCGGCTACAGTGGCGTTACGTCAGGTCGCCGCTTGCTGGCATCATGGGTGATGATGCTTGCACTGTTGCCACGCCGGCCCCGGTCAGTGAGTAGGTGGGGGGCACTGTTGCCACGCCCGGCTAACCAGAGGCATGGGCGGGGAACTGTGGCTTCGGTCATCAGTTGGTGGAGACTCGTCCCATCGTACGGCTGGGATGGGACAGCCGCTGACCCTTGGCCGGGTTGGAGAGCACGCCAAGGGTGGAGCTGGCTTGTTGGGGAAGTCTTGAGTTGGTTGTTGGGGCCGAGTCGAGGAGTTCAGCCGGGTCGAGGGACTTGCCTGGGTTGAGCGACCCGGCCAAGTCCGAGCCGGACTGAGGGGCAACGCTGGCCCCGTTGTTTTCAAAAAGGATCCGGGTTCCGTTGCCTGCCTGGGGTTCACCCCCTCGACAGGTGGGGCCATTATTAATGATATAGTATTATACTAAAGGGACTAACTAGTGCACTAGCAGGCTATTAGGTTGGCTCTAGATGATGTGTCAAATTCATATAGCCGGATGTTGGCTATACTATTAACCATGCTCTAAGTGTGGTGTGAGTGGGACTAAAGTTCAGTCCCATACTGCTAGGTGAGTGTGAGTTGCACCACTTTATAATGTGATCTATTCTAGCATTTGCATGGGAATGATAATAGGAAACCAAAACGCGTGCTCTTCGGGAATGAGCATGTCCAAGGACAAAAGCTATGCACGTGGTCCATATTTTTGTTGGTCGGAAAATTTATTAAGTCATTAATTAATAATTAACGGACGCCTTAATTACTCAGTCGTTTCTCATTCTTTTGGATAGTGGGGCTATTATTGACTTGGATGTGGGGTTTGGGCCAAAGGCCTACTATTATACTTGGTCTTACTCGCACGACCGACCTAACAGGCTCTACCCTAGCCGCCGCTGTATCATATGGTTTCGCACCGTTCCAGATCATAGCGCCGCCACGCAATTCTTCTCCATCACTCCTTCCGGCGTGCACCGTGAGAAGGGACAGCAGTCCTCCGAACCCCGCCTTTCGTGATCCTGTACGGGAGAGAGCGATCAGGTTTTTGGGGAGCACACTCCTGCGACTACTGCCATCACTGACTTCCTCAGTGTTAGCTTTCTTCCCCGACCTCGGTAACCTCTTCATCAATGACATAAGTGAAAACATCAACCACAGCGGTTCTGCTCCCGCTGTATAGTATGTGATTTTGTCCTCCTAGTTTAGTCAGCATCATTACTTTGATCTTTGCAATTGTCATCATGATCTATTTACTGTTGATTCAGATTAAATCTCATAGTAGATTGCTCATATATTCAACAATCCAATCCAAAAACCTAATTATAGGCAATTTACTCTAAGTGGTTTTGCTGCGCTTTTGAAGATGCCTACTTTTAAGGGGGTGCATATATAAAAGGTGGCGCACAAGAGCAGTATATTGGTTTCAGATCATGTACTGCTATGACGCCACTAAGGCTAAGCTTGAGGGCGATCTTAATCCTACACAGCAGGTAGCTTTTGAGAACATGGATACCCTTTTCAAAGCCGCCCTGCTGAGTGTTCTTGACGATTCTATTGTGGATCATATATGTCGTTTGACAACGGCAAAGACATGTGGGTTGCGCTCGAGGCCACGTTTGGGGCCTCGGGCGCTGGCAACGAGTTGTACGTCATGGAGCAATTCTGTGACTACAAGATGACTGATGAGCGCTCTGTTGTTCAGCAGACACATGAGATACAATCACTCGCTAAGGAACTTGAGTACTTTAAGTGTGTGTTGTTGGACAAATTTGTTGTTGGGACCATCATTTCCAAGCTTCCACCTTCGTGGAACAATTTTGCTACTTCTCTGAAAAACAAGAGACATGAGTTTTCCGTTTTGGATCTCATTAGCACTCTTGATTTTGAAGAGAATGCGAGAGCAAAAGACACACGTGCTTGGGTCGCTGAGGGAGCTTCTAGTGCCCACATGGTACACGAGAAGAACTTCCAGCCCAACCAGCCCCAAAACAACAAGAACAAATCTCAGGGGAAAGGAAAGTTTGATGCAAAGAACAAGCCGTCACATTCTACCAACTTCAAGAAGAATTCTCATAACGGGAAGGGACACAAACCTCAATTTTGGTAGCACCGCACAAAATTATATGGCTACATCTACCTGTTGTTAGCTAACCTCATGGTGCTTCAGGTATTCCTACATTCGTAACTAGGTACAATGACCACCGCAAGATGAAATAAGCTTATTCGTACGTTGACTTGCTGATTGTAGTGCGGAACGATCCTGTCATGTGTCGAGGAGCAAACAAGCAGTGCAGCCGAAGGTGGAAATCAACTAAGGACACATGAAATTATATATAATCTTCCTCAGGCAGGCCAGTATCCCATTCGTCCAGATGATCGTGTTTTGTCATGTCGAGCTATTGATATGTGCTACTGTTTTGCAAAACCGTTTAAGTGTAGCTATTGTTTTTCTATCTTTTCAGATTCAGGACAATGAAGATGATTTCAGGGGAACTGCACAATATGGACTGATGTTGAGTTGTCTCTATTACCTCATGTGTTTGCTGCAAATGTGTCAGCATCAATTGCAAGATGAGGCAGTAGCTAGCTGTGGAGTTGCCAACATGCTCAAAGTGCTCCCAATATTGAGAAGAAACAAGCATGCCCAGGAAATTAATGCGTGGGCAGGGAGGCCCTTTGCTCAGAGAAGCATCGACCGATTTTCTTTATTTCCACACCTTCTCACAGCTTTGTATTGGTTATAGTATGGTGAATCATTGAGATGCATAAACATGCTGAACTTTTGTTCTTCTGAATGTTAGTATGCATACCGTATCTTCTGAAGCTTAGTTTAATGTGAATGTTGACTAGCCTGTGAACCTTCACAATCTAGTAAGTATATTGTAGGCCTGTTATTTGACACCTCACTTTGTTGCGCTACGCGACCAGTGTGAGTGTCTACATCCAGTACCGCATCCTCTAATTTGGTGGATGCCAAGTTGAAAAAGGTTACTAATGAGTAGCCATAAGCTGGAGGCGTCTCTTTTTTCTTTTGAATGGGCAATAAGCTGGAGAGTGTCTCGGGCTGCCTCTAGCACAAGGACCTCCAGTACGAAACACGGGTAGCCGACTGGGCCGATACAAAAGCCTATCCATCTTAAAGCCCTTTTTTTGCGAGGAGATGCCCATATTTCTTGAAGAGGGGGAGATCCCAGAAAAACCCTCCTTCCTTCTCGCTTCCACTTATATTGCAGCTCGCTGGACTCCCGCTTCCGTCTCCCCCAATTCCCCCCGCTCCCCATCTTCCTCACTCGTCCAGAAAACCCCCGCTCACCTTCTTCCTCACTCGTACAGAAAATGCCTGCTCCTCTTCTTCCACTCATACAGAAAACCCCAACCCTCCTTCTTCCCCACTCGCACTGCAACTAGGCTCGTATCTAGCTACTCTGCTCAAACCCGTGAGCTTGGTGCGACGCCCGCAAGGAAAATGGAGTCGGCTGGCCCCAGCGCCAATAAGATGAGGCTCCCGCCAGCGGCGACGGCGGTTGTAGATCCCACACCTGGCAGCGCGGGGAGAGGCGGCGAGCCCCCCCCCCCCAGATCTGAGGAACCAGTAGAATCTCTCGTGGACCGCATCAGCGATCTCCCAGACGTCATCCTCGAGGAGATCATCTCGCTTCTCCCCACCAAGGATTGCTGCCGCACACAAGTCCTCTCAACTCGGTGGCGCCCGATATGGCGCACCGCGCCCCTCAATCTCGACTGTCGTCAGATTTCTGTCCTTCCTGAATTTGATCTCCTCAGAGCCATCGTCTCCTCTAACCAGCAGGGCCCTGTTCAATGCCTTCGCTAAAAAATTCCTACGCACACGCAAGATCATGGTGATGTAAAACAACGAGAGGGGAGAGTGTGTCCACGTACCCTCATAGACCGAAAGCATAAGCGTTATGATAACGCGGTTGACGTAGTCGTACGTCTTCACGATCGACCGATCCTCAGTACCGAATGCACGGCACCTCCGTGTTCAGCACTCGTTCAGCTCGGTGACGTCCTGCGAACTCACGATCCAGTAGAGCTCGAAGGAGAGTTTCGTCAGCACGACGGCATGATGACGATGTTGATGAAGTTACCGACGTAGGGCTTCGCCTAAGCACCGCTACAATATGACCGAGGTGGATTATGGTGGAGGGGGGCACCGCACACGGCTGGGAGAGATCAATGATCAACTTGTGTATCTATGGGGTGCCCCCCTCCCCCGTATATAAAGGAGTGGAGGAGGGGCAGGGCCGGCCCTCTCTATGGCGCGCCCTAGGGGAGTCCTACTCCCACCGGGAGTAGGATTCCCCTTTTCCTAGTAGAACTAGGAGCCCTTCCAAGTAGTAGGAGTAGGAGAAAAGGAAAGGGAAAAGAGAAGAGAAGGAAGGAGTGGGCGCCGCCCCTCCCCCTAGTCCAATTCGGACTAAGCCTTGGGGGATGTGCATCCTCCACTCTCTCTTTCCCCTAAAGCCCAATAAGGCCCATATACTCCCCGGCGAATTCCCGTAACTCTCCGGTACTCCGAAAAATACCCGAATCACTCGGAACCTTTCCGATGTCCGAATATAGTCGTACAATATATCGGTCTTTACGTCTCGACCATTTCGAGACTCCTCGTCATGTCCCCGATCTCATCCGGGACTCTGAACTACCTTCGGTACATCAAAACACATAAACTCATAATACCGATCGTCACCGAACGTTAAGCGTGCGGACCCTACGGGTTCGAGAACTATGTAGACATGACCGAGACACATTTCCGGTCAATAACCAATAGCGGAACCTGGATGCTCATATTGGCTCCCACATATTCTACGAAGATCTTTATCGGTCAAACCGCATAACAACATACGTTGTTCCCTTTGTCATTGGTATGTTACTTGCCCGAGATTCGGTCGTCGGTATCTCAATACCTAGTTCAGTCTCGTTACCGTCAAGTCTCTTTACTCATTCCGTAATGCATCATCCCACAACTAACTCATTAGTCACATTGCTTGCAAGGCTTATAGTGATGTGCATTACCGAGAGGGCCCAGAGATACCTCTCCGACAATCGGAGTGACAAATCCTAATCTCGATCTATGCCAACTCAACAAGTACCTTCGGAGACACCTGTATAGCACCTTTATAATCATCCAGTTACGTTGTGACGTTTGGTAGCACACAAAGTGTTCCTCCGGTAATCGGGAGTTGCATAATCTCATAGTTATAGGAACATGTATAAGTCATGAAGAAAGCAATAGCAACATACTAAATGATCAAGTGCTAAGCTAACGGAATGGGTCATGTCAATCACATCATTCTCCTAATGATGTGATCCCGTTAATCAAATGACAACTCATGTCTATGGTTAGGAAACTTAACCATCTTTGGTTAACGAGCTAGTCAAGTAGAGGCATACTAGTGACATTCTGTTTGCCTATGTATTCACACATGCATTATGTTTCCGGTTAATACAATTCTAGCATGAATAATAAACATTTATCATGATACAAGGAAAGAAAAAATAACTGTATTATTGCCTCTAGGCATATTTCCTTGAGTCTCCCACTTGCACTAGAGTCAATAATCTAGATCACATCGCCATGTGATTTAACATCAATAGTTCACATCACCATGTGATTAACACCCATAGTTCACATCGTCATGTAACCAACACCCAAAGGGTTTACTAGAGTCAATAATCTAGTTCACATCGCTATGTGATTAACACCCAAAAAGTACTAAGATGCCATCATGTTTTGCTTGTGACAGAAATTTAGTCAACGGGTCTGCCACATTCAGATCCGTATGTATTTTGCAAATTTCTATGTCTACGATGCTCCGCATGGAGCTACTCTAGCTAATTGCTCCCATTTTCAATATGTGTCCGGATTGTGACTTAGAGTCATCCAGATCGGTGTCAAAGCTTGCATCGACGTAACTCTTTACGACGAACTCTTTATTACCTCCATAACCGAGAAATATTTCCTTCGTCTTCTAAGGATAATTTTTTACCGTTGTCCAGTGATCTACTCCTAGATCAAAATTGTACTCCCTTGCCAAACTCAGGGCAGGGTATGACTTTCATACTTTATAGAACCTATGCCTGAGGCATAGGGAATGACTTTCATTCTCTCTTTATCTTCTGTCGTGATCGGGCTTTGATTCTTACTCAACTTCACACCTTGCAACACATGCAAGAACTCTTTCTTTGACTGTTCCATTTTGAACTACTTCAAAAACTTGTCAAGGTATGTACTCATTGAAAAAACTTATCAAGCGTCCTGATCAATCTCTATAGATCTTGATGCTCAATATGTAAGCAGCTTCACCGAGGTCTTTTTCTTTTGAAAAACTCCTTTCAAACACTCCTTTTATGCTTTCCAAAAAATTCTACATCATTTCCGATCAACAATATGGCATTCACATATACTTATCAGAAAGGCTATAGTGCTCCCACTCACTTTCTTGTAAATACAGGCTTCACCGCAAGTCTGTATAAAACTATATGCTTTGATCAACTCATCAAAGCTTATATTCCAACTCCGAGATGCTTGCACCAGTCCATAGATGGATCGCTGGAGCTTGCACATTTCGTTAGCACCTTTAGGATTGACAAAACCTTCTGGTTGCATCATATACAACTCTTCTGTAATACACCCATTAAGGAATACAGTTTTGTTATCCATTTGCCAGATTTCATATAATGCGGCAATCGCTAACATTATTCAGACAGACTTAAGCATCGATACGAGTAAGAAAATCTCATCTTATTCAACACCTTGAACTTGTCGAAAACCTTTTGCGACAATTCGAGCTTTGTAGATAGTAACACTACTATCAACGTCCGTCTTCCTCTTCAAGATCCATTTATTCTCAATGGCTTGCCAATCATCGGGCAATTCCACCAAAGTCCATACTTTGTTTTTATACATGGATCCTATCTCAGATTTCATGGCCTCAAGCCATTTTGCGGAATCTGGGTTCATCATCGCTTCCTCATAGTTCATAGGTTCACCATGGTCTAGTAACATGACTTCCAGAACAGGATTACCATACCACTCTGGTGCGGCTCGTGATCTGGTTGATCTACGAAGTTTTGTAGTAACTTGATCCGAAGTTTCATGATCATCATCATTAACTTCCTCACTAATTGGTGTAGGCATCACTGGAACTGATTTCTGTGATGAACTACTTTCCAATTCGGGAGAAGGTACAGTTACCTCATCAAGTTCTACTTTCCTCCCACTCACTTCTTTCGAGAAAAACTCCTTCTCTAGAAAGGATCCACTCTAAGCAACGAATTTGCCTTTGGATTTGTGATAGAAGGTGTACCCAACTGTTTCTTTGGGTATCTTATGAAGATGCATTTCTTCGATTTGGGTTCGAGCTTATCAGGTTGAAGCTTTTTTCACATAAGCATCGCAACACCAAACTTTAAGAAATGACAACTTTGGTTTCTTGCCAAACCACAGTTCATAAGGTTTCATCTCAACGGATTTAGATGGTTCCCTATTTAACGTGAATGCGGCTGTCTCTAGTGCATAACCCCAAAACGATAGTGGTAGATCGAAAGAAACATCATAGATCGCACCATATCTAATAAAGTACGGTTACGATGTTCTGACACACCATTACGCTGTGGTGTTTCAGGTGGCGTGAGTTTGTGAAACTATTCCACATTGTTTTAAATGAAGGCCAAACTCGTAACTCAAATATTCTCCTCCACGATCATATCGTAGAAACTTTATTTTCTTGTTACGATAATTTTCCACTTCACTCTGAAATTCTTTAAACTTTTCAAATGTTTCAGACTTGTGTTTCATTAAGTAGATATACCCATATCTTCTCAAATCATCTGTGAAGGTCAGAAAATAACGATACCCGCAGCGAGCCTCAACACTCATTGGACCGCATACATCAGTATGTATTATTTCCAACAAGTCTGTTGCTCGCTCCATTGTTCCGGAGAACGGAGTCTTAGTCATCTTGCCCATGAGGCATGGTTCACAAGCATCAAGTGATTCATAATCAAGTGATTCCAAAAGTCCATCAGCGTGGAGTTTCTTCATGCGCTTTACACCAATATGACCTAAATGGCAGTTCCACAAATAAGTTGCACTATCATTATTAACTTTGCATCTTTTGGCTTCAATATTATGAATATGTGTATCACTACAATTGAGATTCAATAAACCATTCACATCGGGTGTATGACCATTGAAGGTTTTATTCATGTAAACAAAACAACAATTATTCTCTGACTTAAATGAATAACCGTATTGCAATAAACATGATTGAATCATATTCATGCTCAACGCAAACACCAAATAACATTTATTTAGGTTTAACACTAATCCCGAGAGCATATGGAGTGTGCGATGATGATCATATCAATCTTGGAACCACTTCCAATACACATCGTCACTTCATCCTTAACTAGTTTCTGTTCATTATGCAACTCCCATTTCGAGTTACTACTCTTTAGCAACTGAACCAATATCAAGTACCGAGGGGTTGCTATAAACACTAGTAAAGTACACATCAATAACATGTATATCAAATATACTTTTGTTCATTTTGCCATCCTTCTTATCCGCCAATTATTTGGGGTAGTTCCGCATCCAGTGACCAGTCCTTTTGCATTTGAAGCACTCAGTCTCACGCTTAGGTCCAAACTTGGGCTTCTTCACTTGAGCAGCAACTTGCTTGCCGTTCTTATTAAAGTTCCCCTTCTTTCCCTTTGCCCTTTTCTTGAAACTAGTGATCTTGTTAACCATCAACACTTGATGCTCTTTCGTGATTTCTACCTTCGCCGATCTCAGCAACGCGAACAGCTCGGGAATTACTTTCGTCATCCCTTGCATATTATAGTTCATCACGAAGTTCTAGTAACTTTGGCGATAGAGACTAGAGAACTTTGTCAATTACTATCTTATCTGGAAGATTAACTCCCACTTGATTCAAGCAATTGTAGTACCCAGACAATCTGAGCACATGCTCACTGGTTGAGCTATTCTCCACCATCTTATAGGCAAAGTACTGTCAGAGGTCTCATACCTCTTGACACGGGCATGAGTATGAAATACCAATTTCAACTCTTGGAACATCTCATATGCTCCATGGCGTTCAAAACGTTTTTGAAGTCCCGGTTCTAAGCCGTAAAGCATGGTGCACTAAACTATCAAGTAGTCATCATACCGAGCTTTGTCAAACGTTCATAACATCCGCATTTGCTCCTGCAATAGGTTTGTCATCTAGCAGTGCATTAAGGACATAATTCTTCTGTGCAGCAATGAGGTTAATCCTCAGATCACGGACCAAGTCCGCATCATTGCTACTAACATTTTTCAACTTAGTTTTCTCTAGGAACATATCAAAATATAAACGGGGAGCAACAACGTGAGCTATTGATCTACAACATAGATATGCTAATACTATCAGGACTAAGTTCATGATAAATTAAAGTTCAATTAATAATATTACTTAAGAACTCCCACTTAGATAGACATCCCTCTAATCATCTAAGTGATCACGTGATCCAAATCAACTAAACCATAACCAATCATCACGTGAAATGGAGTAGTTTTCAATGGTGAACATCACTTATGTTGATCATATCTACTATATGATTCACGCTCGACCTTTCGGTCTAAGTGTTCCGAGGCCATATCTGCATATGCTAGGCTCGTCAAGTTTAACCCGAGTATTCTGCGTGTGCAAAACTGTCTTACACCCGTTGTAGATGAACGTTGAGCTTATCACACCCGATCATCACGTGGTGTCTCGGCACGACGAACTTTGGCAACGGTGCATACTCAGGGAGAACACTTTTACCTTGAAAATTAGTGAGAGATCATCTTATAATGCTACCGTCAATCAAAGCAGAATAAGATGCATAAAGGATAAACATCACATGCAATCATTATAAGTGATATGATATGGACATCATCATCTTGTGCCTTTGATCTCCATCTCCAAACCACCATCATGATCACCATCGTCACCAGCGCGACACCTTGATCTCCATCGTAGCATCGTTGTCGTCTTGCCAACTATTGCTTCTACGACTATCGATGCCGCTTAGTGATAAAGTGAAGCAATTACATGGCGATTGCATTTCATACAATAACGCGACAACCATATGGCTCCTGCCAGTTGCCGATAACTCGGTTACAAAACATGATCATCTCATACAATAAGATTTAGCATCATGTCTTGACCATATCACAACATGCCCTGCAAAAACAAGTTAGACGTCCTCTACTTTGTTGTTGCAAGTTTTACGTGGCTGCTACGGGCTAAGCAAGAACCGTTCTGTCGGTGTGGAATGACACATATGGGACCACAAGAATCCCTACTACGGTTGCGGGGGCGCAGGGTTGCGAGAAGAGCAGGATTAGTAATCAGCACAAGGATCGTTTACCCAGGTTCGAGCCACGAGGATGCGTAAAACTCTAGTCCTGCTTTGGTGGATGTATTGAGTGTTCTTGAGCCCTTGAACTAGCTACGGTGGCTGAGTAGTTCCAAAGAGCCGAATCCTTCCTAGTACGCCATGGGCCTCCTTTTATAGTCGAAAGGGGCTGCCACAGTGGCACACAGGAGGTGGAAAGGCGTACAGTGCTACGAGCTTATCGCTCGTATTACAGGACAAGACGCATTTAATGCATCGCTTAGGTGTCCCCTTGCTTTATGGGGGACGGGAACGAGGCCCGTCCCATCCCGTCCGTTGCCGCTCCTCCTTGCTTCGACACGCGCCCTGGTCAGTGATGCATGCAGCGCCATGTAGGTAGGCAGGCAGCTGAGGTGGCGCGGTGTCAAAGTCTTCACGAAGATCTGCATGCCGCCACGCAGGCGCTTGTTGAGTTGGCCTGGGAGCTGCATGTTGCCATGCAGGTGCCTGCCCAGCTGGTTGAGCTGGCAGCTGCATGCGAACGGCGGTGGAGACTTGGCTGGTGCGGGCCTGGTAGTGGCCCTGCTGGCGTCCTCAGTGAGGGCCTTGCCGGGTGGCCCGGCAAGTGTCTTGCCGTGGCGCGCTGTCGTCCCCGGCAAGGATCTTGCCGGGGGTCTTGTGGCTCTCCTCGGCAAGGATCTTGCCGAGGACCGTTGTCTTTTAATCCTCATCTGATCTTGAATATTCCTTGGTCTTGACAAAGATCTGCATGCCACCATGGAGGTGTCTCCCGAGCCCTAGTTCCAACGTGGTTGGTTGAGTTGGAACCCGTGGGCTCGAGGGTGGCTCACTCTGCTGGTGTGGGCGAGCCGCCCTGGAAAGGGTCTTGTCGGGGCTGCTGAGGCTGCCCCGGCAAGGGTCTTGCCGGGGGAGCCTGCTTCGTCCTTCCGCTTCTTTGTGTTCTTGGCCCTGGCATTGCCTTGGGTGTCTTGGGCTTCGGTTTTACCTCGGTTCACCTCCCCTATTCTGCTCGGTGCGGCCGTGGGCGCGGCTCCGACTATCCGTGCACAGGTAAAGGGGTACAAAGGTGTGCCCCTTCTTTTGTACACCGACAGGAGCCCCCGGGCCTGGGCCACACATAAGCGCGACACATTGTTGGGCCAGGCCCAAAATGGTGCGCGGGCAGGAGGGGCGGTTTTTACCGCGGTAATTTTTCGTCTGCTGCGCTTCCCCACGACCCGCGTTGAATGTGCGACATGGAGGGGGGCGCGTGACGTGGGCGGCATGCTTGGGGTGGTTTTCGCACGCATGCGTCACATCGCAGTTAATGGGAAAGGAGGCGGCCCACGCCTTCCCCGTAAAAAGGAATAACCGCAGACGTGCTGCTCACTTTACCCCCCCCCCCCTGTGCCTTCTCCAATCTCAGAACCGCCGCCCCCTTCTCCTTCCTCCCTAAGCTTCGCTCTTGCTCGCCGCCGCCGTATCTCCGTCGCCTTCTGTCTCTTGCTCCCCCTAGCCGCCATGGCGCCCAAATCAACTAAGGGCAGGGAGTGGCCAAGGACGCCGGAGCGGTGGAGCCGCCGGAGAGCGTGCTGGCGGTGCAGAGGACGCAGCTCGCCTACTTCCCTTCGACGGTCGACGTGTTCGAGCTTCGGGAGGCCTTCAAACCCCTGTGGGGGGTCAAGACGAGGGGAGAGAAGATGGGGCATCCAGCCACGCGCGTCATCCCCGGCAACTGCGCCGAGGCTGCCCCCAAATCGGTACCCTTTCTTTGTCGATTACTTCTCCTGTGAGCTTTGTCCTCCCTTCTCCGACTTCTTCAGCGACATCATGCACACCTTTGGCTTCCGCCTCTTGGATTCTACCCCAAATGCTGTGGCGTGCATGGCCCTTTTCGCGCACCTCTGCGAAGGTTTCGCCAGGGTGCACCCCAACACGGCGCTTTTCCGCCACTACTTCCCTCGGATTCAAACGTGGGGCGCCATCTTCGGTTGCGTCACCTGGATCCCAAGGTCCAAGGGAGCGTACCCGGATGGCGCCATGGAGAGGTGGGAAGAGTGGCGGGGCCGGTGGTGCTGGATTGAAGAGAAGGACCCGCCGGCGTTCTGCGAAGTTCGCCGGGCGCCGCCGGTCCGCATAAGCGATTGGAGCGACGTCGATCCGACGACGAGAAGCTCACGATCACCACCACCAGGATCCTTCGGCTCACCGAGGCCGGGCTCTCCCTTGAGATGATCGGGCGGACTTCATCTGCCATCGGATCGCTCCACTGCACAACAAGCGGAGGCCGGCCTGGCTCTTCACGAATGCGGCCGACATCATGCGGCTTTGCCCCGGCCTCGACCACAACTTCACAGTGATGGGGCATGCCCACTTCTGCCAGCGGAATTTCCAGGTTGATGTGGGCCGCGACGGCGAGGTCAAGCGGACCGGCAAGGTCGCGAGGGCCACCGTGAAGGCCGGCAAGGTCGCCAAGGGGCCCTTGTTCAAGTTGCCGGCAGGAGTGGTCCCGCTGAGCAATCACTCGCGCCAGACCGACATCATTGCCATGATGCCGGACTGCAACGCGCACGGCCCTGACCCGAGCTGGGTCGAGCCGAAGGACATCCAGGTGCAGTAGTTCTTCGACACCCTGCACGAGGGGTATGTCACTGATGAGCCGCGGCTCATCCAGGACACCACCCAGGCGGAGTTGGACTACATCTCTGCCAGGGCGATGGACGCACGTCTTGCCGAGGAGCCGGCAGCGCTGGTGGTGTGGAGGACAAGGTCGTGGCGGCCGCGGAGGAGGAGGAGCTCGCTCGGTGGGCGGAGGCCACTAGGGAGGCCAGCAGTGTCGGCACCGGGGCTCCTCTTGTTGAAGACACGGCCGACGAATCGTCGGAGGAAGAGGCCGAGGAGGAGGAGGAGGTCGTGGCCGTCGATCCTCCAGCCACGGGGAGAGGACGGGTCCTGCGGCGGGCCACCTCCGGTGAGCCGGTCCGGCCCGGCAGGGCTGCGCAGATGTGGCAGGCCCAGGGGATGTCCGCACGCCAGACGAGGGCCGCGGCGGCGAAGGAAGTGGCGACGCATGGGTAAGCCCAAGGAGGAAGAGGAAGGCAACAGAGGAGGAGATGAACATCGAGTAAGCAACTTGCCCCTCTTCGCCATCTCTGTTTTCTCAGTCCGTGCCGCATGTCTTGACTTATTTTCATCCTTGCGGGGATGCGGAGACGCTGCCCCAAAGGGTAAAGAGGGCCAGGGCCTCGGCGGGCGGCCAGCCCCCGGCTGGTGCTTCAAGGGCCCCGCTGGTGGGGTTGAGCAGCCCAGACAGCAGCCCCCAGCGCAGCCCCCAGTGTAAGTTCACCACTCACTCCTTGTCGACATGTGTCAGGGGTGTGATACTTTGGCGCTGACCTTGTCGCGTATGCAGGAGGAGAGCAGGAGCGGGAGAAGCCACAGAGGGCTACTCCCACTACGCCGCCCCCATCAACCACACCGCCCCGAGGGGCGTCCCCGGCAAGGGCGCCAAGCACCGAGCCCGTGCACATGGAGGAGGAGGAGGAGAACTTGGGTGCTGGTGGCTTCACCTCGGCGCCAGATGTTGGCGGGGAGGGGACTTCTGCTTGCCAGCCTGGCACTGGTAAGTCTCTGGCCTTTTGTCCCTGCTTTTTCTCTTCTTTTTGAATCTTTGATCTTGGCTCTACCTCACCCTCTTCTTGATATCCAGATCCTCTCTTGGCGGACCGGGAGGACCTGGACACCATCATCGAGGACGTGGCCAAAGACGCCGCGGCGGAGGCCGAGAAGATCGCCGCCAAGGAAAACGCCAGTGGTGTTGCGGAGGACGTCGCCGAAGGGCCTGCCGGATAGCCCGGCAAGGCTACTGCCGAGGAAGCCGGCAAGGGGCCTGCCGGAGAGACCGGCGAGGCCACCGCCAAGGAGGAGGTGGTCGATGACCAGCCTTCCTCCTCCGCTTCCTCTGGCTCCGGCAAGTATCTGAGGGTGGGTGACGATCTGTTCGTCCACCTTCCAGGCGTGTCGAGCACCAGATCGCCCGTCAAGGGAGAGGTGTTCGACGACGAAGTGATTGCCGCCACCAGGCTCGAGGTTGTCGATGAGCCGAGCGCTGGTGGCGATGGCTCCCAGGAGGAGCGGTTGCTCCAGGCCATGGGTGCCAATTTCCGGAGGCTCCAGGCGCTCCACTATGCCCGCGTGGACAAAGCTAGATCCAGGATGGCGGTGGCAGAGAAGGCAGAGGCGGACCTCCAGAAGCGCGTCGCCGAGACGCAGGACTAGTTCCGCCAGGCTCGCGACAAGCTGAAGGCCGCCCAGGGCGAGCTGGCCAAGCATGATGTGGAGCTCACCATGAAGTTGGCCGACGTCGAGAAGGCCCAAGAGACAGCGAAGAACTTGGCCGCCGCCGCCGAAGCTGCTCGGACCCAGCACGGGGCCGCACTGAACTCCCAGGAGGAGGACCTTGCTGCGCGCGAGGGGAAGCTTGCCGCCACGCTTCGCGGCAAGGATGAAGAGGTGGGGAAGCTTGTCTTGCAGCGGACCCGTGAGCTGGAGCAGAGGCACAAAGAGGCGCTCGATGCCCAGGCTCTGGTTCACGCCGGCAAGGTGAAGGAGCTGGAGGTGGAGCGGGACGGGCTGAAGGAGCAGGCCCTGAAGCTGTCCCAGGAGAAGGACACGCTTAACGGCGCCCTGACGGAGGCGCAGGGCGCGGCCGTCATCAGGGCCGGGGAGCTCTCCGAGGCCAACAACTCCATCAAAGACCTCAAGATGAAGCTGGAGGGTCTTGAGAAGATGCTGTCGGAGGCCAGGGCCCGGGAGGGGACCCTGACCAAAAACCTGGAGACCGAGAAGTAGCTGTGGAAGAACGAGGCCCTCAACTTCAAGGACCACGTGGAGGGCGAGAACCGCTGGCTCGATCGCCTCGCCACCGTCGCCAACCAGGCCGCCGCGCAGCTGGCCGCCATGGGGATGCCGGACATGAGGTACGCCCCGGAGCGGAGTGTGAGCGCCAACTGCAGCCTGACCCTGTTCTTTGAGAAGGTCGTCGGTGCCTTGGAGCGGCTTCACGCCAACCGGGCGGCCTCGCTGGCCGACGAGGCCCGGAGGCTTTGCGAGGGTGCCATGACCAACACTACAAAAAAAATACACTTCCGTGATGATACGTGTTTGTCATAGTAGATCACGTTTTCTGTCATGCATGTACATCCATGACAAATTTATGACAGAATCAAGATAGTCATACCTGTGCTGTCGTAGAAGTGTTCCATGACATTACCAAAATTATCATCACGGAAGTGTCCACTTCCATGACAATAAATCGTGCGTCACAGAAGTGCTTTCGTCAAGGGTGACCGACACGTGGCATCCACCGTAACGGAACGTCGTTAAGCTATCGGGTCCGGTTTTGGATCCGATAACCCGTTAACAGCCCCGACCAATGGGGATTTTCCACATGTAAAATCATCATTGGCTTGAGGAAACACGTGTCGGCTCACCGTTGGGACAGATGTCATCCACTCATTGGACCCAAAGCGCCTATGATACGTCGACACATGGCACGGCCCAACAGTGGCCCATAAAGTTTAAATGGGCCGGCCCAACTAAAGGCCCACGAGACTTTGCGGACCATAATGGGACGGCCTAGCTAAAGGCCCACAAGATTTTGCGGGCCATAATGGGCCGGCCTAGGTAAGGGCCCACAAGATTTTTGCGCGCCATAATGGGCCGGCCAAGGTGAAGGCCCACAAGATTTTTGTCGAACATAATGGGTCGGCCCAGCTTTAGGCCCACAAGATTTTGAGGACCCTAGTAGGCCGGCCCATTAACTGGCTGCCATGTTTTGGGCCAAATGCCGGCCCATATTTGATCCGGTCCATTAATGGTCTGCCACGTTCCAGGCCTAATAATGGCCCATATGAGATCCGGCCCGTTAAAAGCCTACCACGTTCTGGGCCAAATTACGGCCCAGATCAGTTCCGGCCCTTTAAGAGGCTTTGGGCTAAATTATGGCCCATATCAGATTCGGCCCGTCAACCGGACGCTACGCTTTTGGGCCCATTTGCTAAAGGCCCATTTAGTAATTCAGCCTGATATTAGTTTCGGCCTGTTAAGGGCCCGTTTAACATTTCGGCCCTATATTAATTCCGGCCTGTTAAAAGCATGTCATATAGTTGGGCCTAACTACGGCACGGTTTGCATCCGGCCTGCTCGCAGCCGATAATCTGATTGGGCCAAACAAGGACCGAGACAATTTTGGCCTGTTATAAGCCCATGATTTGATTGGCACATTAATGGGCCAGGGTATATTTCGGCCTGCTGCCGGCCCGTGAGCTGTTCGGCACGTTTCAGGCCCAACCTACGTTTCAGCCTCCTAAAGGCCCATTGAGTTTTCTTGGGGAAATAGGGCCGGCGGTTTACTCGGCCTATTAAAGGCCCGAATCTACTAGTGGGCCAGTTTACATTTAGGCCTGTTAATGGACCAAGATGACGGGGCCCATGATGCGCATCATACATGGTGATTTGCATGACGGCCCGATTATGTACCGTAATTTTACGGTTTGGTCGGTTTACTGCGAAGACAGGATATATATATACGGTAAAATGACTGCAGCATCGTGAAGAAGAAAAAAACCTAGACTATACAATAAAGAAATTACGGCATATTACATCCACTGGGCATCAAAGTTCGCCACTATGATAATAAAGAACAAGCAGACAACAGATTACATACACTGGGCATCAAAGATCGCTACCAGTGCAACTAAACACGCTGACAAAATAATATACAAAATCGACAGCCCTTCAATAGAGTTCAAGAAAGGATAGCCCTGCTCGGGAGCTGCAGCGCAAGCAGCTGAGCAAGCTAGTGAGACTGCACTTGTTTGACACTTATATCCTCCTCACTCTGAAAGATAAACAAGCAGACAGATGACAGGTTTTGCACATACAAGTTTCAGTGCTGACAATTCATCACATTTCTTACTGACGAATAAAGTGACACAGTTTAAAATAGCATTAACACAATATTGTATTGTTCAGGTCAAGACATGGCAGGAAATGACATTGTGAAGGAGTTGGCAGCTTCACGACACCACTGGATTACAGATCAAGAACTCATAAGTATCAATGGTTAGTGTGCTGTCAATTTATCCCATTTTAGATTGGCAAAATAAGATCACTTGCTCTGTATAGTTTAATTTACATGGTATGAAGAAGGAACTTGGTTGTACAACTGAAAACTTAAATTGAGAAGGACAAACTTTTGTTTATGAACTAGAGTACATAATAAACTTTAAACATGCAATTTGATGCAAACACCAAAAATAAACAGTTGTTGCAGTCATGCCTAACCAAATATACACAACAAAGTTTGAAGGCTTGAGAAGGACAAACTTACATTATTGGTGAAGGCACGCTCTATAAAGCCCTTGTCCATGCTGATGGGGGGCAATTCAAGAAGTTTACCACAGAATCTTCTTCATAAGCATTGCCTTTATTCTACATTTTGTTAAGAGTAAATATAGATGTGACAATATAAGAAAAAATGGAGAATATTTAAGATAAGATGAAGAGTGATGCTACATAACCAAGTAGCTATAAATGTAAGTAGAGCGATACAGGCAAAAGGTACAGCCAAGAGCAATGCAGAGCTAAACTTCTTCAGTACCAGCGGTGTTATCCAACCTTATGGTAAGAGTAAATATAGATCTTATGTGTAGAAAATGGAGGGCAAAGGAAAATAAGCTGCAGAGTGATGGTACATGAACAACTACCTGTCAATATAAGTACACTGATAAAGGACATCAGGTACTTACAAGAACAATGCAGAGCTAAAAAATTTCATTGGCATTGGATATATTCTACACTAATGTAACCATTCATACAAATCAGATAATTTGGAGCGAACAATTGATAAGCAAGCTATCATGCATACTGCTGTCACATAATGAACCAGGTATGTATGCAAGTACAGTGATACAGGACAACAGGTACTAACAAGAGCAAAGCAGCGGGTAGCATATTTGCGATATCATGTCGTTCTTTTCAAACCGGAATTCTTTTTCGAGCAGATTTCCTGCAAAAAAGATTCGTAAGGCACATGCGGAAAAGTAGAAGTTCAAATTGTCATGCGATATCATAGACAGTACCTCATCCTCGGAACGAGACCAGTGCATAACAAGGTTTTTCCATTCAATGTCTTCTAAATTTAGCACAGGAGACTTCACCAGAAATTCGTTTATAGACTTGCCATCAAAGTGTGATTTCCTCAGGTAACACCAATACTGCTGCAATGCTTCCTTGAAAAGCGCAAGCAAGCTTTGCTCATCATGACTATCCAGATTGACCCTCGCCTACTTACAACAATGTAATGTAAATCATTGATGTGTTCAATCAGCAGAAAACAGGAAAATAATAACCATGAATAATAGCACTTACACGTAAGTGGGACAGGAAGATGTGAAAATGGTGTTTGTCTTCAGTATAATCTTCCAATGATGGGAATATATGCACGTAGTCCCTAACAACATTGAAAGCATTTTCTTTTAAACTGGGAATAACTGGAATGGGGTTCTAATCTGCAGGAATTGGCCGTCTCTGCAGTTGGGATAGGTCTTCGGCTGATGGACTTGCTGTACTTTTTGCTGGAGTGGGATTTTACTGTGGTAAGGCTGGTGCTATGGCAACTGAAATCGGCATACCTTTTGCTGGAGTGCAGGTCCTGTGTGGTGGGGCTAGTGGTGTGGCTAGTGAAGTATGGGTACAGTCTGCTGGAGTCGGTCCTACGTTTTGTGTCACTGGTTGTACAGCCAATATAAGTGGGGTGATGTCTGATTTCTCCGGCACAACCACGTTTTTCAAGGACTTTGCTGGTGCTCCTTCAGGTTCGGCAATCACCCTCTTCCTTTTTGATGTCTGATGCACAAGAACAGCATTTGAGTGGGAAAACATGGTATGATGACAGATGGAATATGTATTGATAATGGATGGGCATGGCATCTCGACATATATGATGAGTAAACTAAGCAGATGGCGGTGCAACAAAGTAGAAGAAATGCAAGACAACATATGCAAGATACGCGTAATCAATAAAACCTTGCCAAATTAGAGCAGGCACCTTGATGGTTGAACATGACAGGCCATCTGCCTTTGACTCCTCGAGGTTAGAATAGTCATTAGGATCATATTCTAAACAAGAATCTATAGGTGGGGAGCGTATGAGTTTCATTGCATCCAGAATGGCACTCAATGCCTTGGTGCCAATTTTGTAAGTCACTGCAGTGTTCCACAATATTCTTCTGATGCGCGGATTCTGATATTCACTGTAATTAAGTATAATATCTGAGAACCATGAAAACATAAATAGTTGTGAGATTATCTTTGTAATGCAGAGGATATTCTAATATAGGGGCGCCCCTGTAAACACTTGTGTGCTATCACTGGATTCTGATGAGAGAGCTCATGTGTGCTGTAATATGGTGCGTGCATTTATATAATCTGGCACAAGTACACAAAAAATAGGCTCCAGAAGTAAGGATAGTGGGCAGATGATAGGTTCAAATATACTGTATAGAGAGTTTATTGCCAAACCATGATAACAAGAGCACACAGCAACTAGGCAGATCATAGTGTACATAAAAGGGGTACACCATGACCACGGTATATAAATCGGGAAAGTGGAACTGGCTTGAAAATATGGTGTTGTATTGCCGCTAGTAATTGAAATCCTATCGATCAAGTACATGCCAGCTCTATCAGCTGTTGACTGCAGATGTCCCTGCTCCCCTTCCTGACAAGGAACATATTGTATGTATTAAATACAGAATAACAAAAGAGGACCATGTTAAAGAACAGAAGAGGAAGCATATTCTTGAGGTTCCGCTTAATTGCATACAATGTTGGTTGCCCACTCATGATGAATCACAGCGCCCAAAGAAATGCAATTCCATGTTGTCTCTCTATATGTGGCAATTTTGAACAAGAGTCATTAGGATCATATTCTGAACAAGAGTCAACGGGTGGGGAGCGTATGAGTTTCATTGCATCCAGAATGGCACTCAATGTATTGGTGCCAATTTTGTAAGTCATTGCGGTGTTTAGCTTCAAGAGTGGACTGCTGCTAGTGCGACACAAAGCAGCTACACAGATCATAGTGTAGATATAACGGGAAAACCATAAGCATCAGAGTAAAATCAGCAAAGTGGAACTTGCTGGAATATATGTGCTAGTATTGCCGGTACGGCTAGAAAGGCTTCGGATACCAGCTCTCTTCAACTGAAGGTGCGGTACTGTTAATATCAGTGTAACTCTCAAAGGCGACACAGCTCCCCGCATTTTCTTGCTATTCGTATAGGATTCAAGTGGGCAGGCCCCTACAAATCCTATTCCCATGTTTACAAAATCCTACGAATCAAAGAGGCCCAACGAGTTCAAAGTGTCCATACCAACCGACCGTATAGACCTCTACACTGCAAATGTCCCTGCTCATCTTCACTACAAGGAACATACTGTACTACTATCATACTCCCTCCGTTCCAAAATATAAGTCTTGGTAGAGATTTCCACTATGGATCACATACAGATGTATCCAGATACATTTTAGAGTGTAGATTCACTCATTTTGCTCCATATGTAGTCCATGGTGGAATCTATACAAAGACTTGTATTTAGGAACGGAGAGAGTACTTATTAAATAAGAACGGAAGAGGAACATGGTAAAGAAGAGCAAGCAAATTTTGGATAATAAAATGTTCGTTGCGCAGTGCCCACACATGATGAACCAGAGCGCATTAAGAAAGCAACTCCCTGCTGTCTCTCTATATGTGGTGCACGTGCTTTTTCGAAAGTAAAGTAGGAACATTAGCTGACCAATTAAATGTTATCTGTTTTAGTAATATCAGCATCATATCATATTCATACTTGAGCAACAAGTTTGGAACTATGAGTGGCACGTTGTTTAGCTTGATGGATTCAGGAGCAGTGCTAACAGGTACGATGATGGTACTGAATATATAGGCATGTCTGCATTTGGGTTAGTCGACCATTTCAGGCGGTTGGATGAAGATCCTACGTCTCCTAACCCTTCTTCTTCCTCGTCTCTGATTCTTCCCATACAGAACACCGCACGGGCCGCCGGCCGGACCATCGGCCCCCACCGCCTGTGTTCCTCCGCCACCCCCGCCCCCACCCGCGTCGAGTTTTCTTCGTTCGGCGAGGCCCCACCACCCCCCCCCAACAACCAAAGTCCCCACCCGAGCCCCTTCATTCGCACCGGCGAACTCCGGTGAGCTCTGAAAAATCGACTGACCCAATTTTGAAATTTAGTCTACTGTGATTTAACTAGTGTGGAATATAAAAGGGGAAAACCATAAGCATTGGGAGTATAGTGTTGAGCGTGCCATGGCGGATCTGAAGGTGCAAACCAGACAAAGGCAACTTCGCAACCAATGTTTGCTCTCAACTAGCAAGTAAGTGATGGACAAGAAATCAGAGTAAAGCAGTGGCGATCTATTTTCTTGCTGCGATAAATAAGTTGAGCAGATACCGAAGAGTACCGCCTGTGGTGTGGCGCCATGTATGCATCTGCTGAGAATTTGACGGTGCTGCGGTAGCGATGGCTGTCGGCGGCGTGGAAGCAGATCTAGGAGGGTAGACGGTGGCGGCGGGGCGCGGTGGATGAGACGGTCATAGGAGCGGCGCCGGCAAGGTGGACGACGGCGGGGATGAAGCGAGAGGACGGGATGCAAGGATCCCGGTCCGAACCTGTGGATGAGAGAGGTCGATCTCTTGTAATGGACAGCGGCGGCGGGGTATCAGCTCCGGCATGGTGGAGGAGGACGGCGGTGGATGGGGTGGCGAACGGAGGAGGCTGGGGTGCAGAGGGTCTTTTGGCGCCCACGGAGTAAGAATGGGGAAATGGAGGTGGAGAGGAAGGGGGAACCATGTCTTCAGGGCGCGCTTGTCTCAAATGCGAGGAAATTTACAAACTTAGCCCCCATTTCAAATTTTCTACATCACAGCAATATTAGTCGGTTGGGGATAGGACGGTAATCTCGCATACACCGAATATTTTCCGAGGAGAGTTTGTTTTTGGCGCCCACCGTGTATGAATCAGGGAGGGAGTCGATTTCGGCCAAGGACACACTGTGTTTTGGCGCCCACCGTGTATGAATCCAGGTGAGAGGCGGTTATGTCACGTTCGAGTGAAATTACAAACCTACCCCTTTCGAAGCATATAGAAATCGAGCAGATAGGCTTTGCGTGGCAGGGATAGGCAGTAGTAATTTCCATCTCGCAAATTTTGGTTTCGGGCGGTTACTGCGACTTTCCCCGCTTCGTTCAAATTTTGCAGAGTGCACGTTTACCGTGCCAACTCAATTCGAATCCCGTTTGTATTCTATTTTTTTCGGGCGGGATCCATTTTCGATTGGAATAAAATTCTATATACATCATTTTTTATATATACTTTCAAAAGCACAACACCCTTTATACATAAATATGGTTTACAAATGGCATGATCTCAGATTCATAAGGTTGTATCCATCGATTTGGATTTTCAAATATTTGAAACCACTTTATGTTGAAATCCAATGTATGCATTCCTCGCTAACTGTCTCCAATTAATGTGTGTTTCATGTGGGGTTTTTTTTACTTCTCAAACATGTATAATGTGTTTCACACACGAAACATATAGTGTATCCCGTTTAGACATTAATTGCATATAAACCATGCATTGTTTCTAATTAAAGAATCTATGGATCACCAATATTAATAAACTATATAACATTACACGTGTCCCAAAATTCAAATGAATATGCATGTTTGATACACCAATTTGTGTGATGATATTATCGATGTCGTGATCTCCAGTTTAAATATTTGAATCCCATTTAATCCAGATATTCGTCTCATATAACTATCACTCATGCTTATATAGGACTATCTCTCTAGACCTATACGCGTTCGTCGTCTCTCGGGTATCTCTCGTGCTACCTGTATGTCGACAATGATCTTTTATCTTTGTAACACACTGACGGTACTCTCTCCCTCGACCTTCATCACTCTATCTCTCTCTAAGTATATCTCGCTCCGTGCTATGTGTCTCTAACTATGATTCTCCATGTGGAATCTCTTTCTCTCACACAAACACAAAACTTTGTCTTCCGGGATCTCATTTCTCTCTACTATTCCCCTGTGTGCAACTCGCACACCCCTAATACAGAGATGTCTTTCGCTCCTTAGGTATGAGAACCTACGACTCTTCCTCTTAAATATCTCTTTCTCACACACAAACACAAACTCTGTCTCCCAGGATCTCATATTTCTCCACTATTCTCTTGCATGTCGCTCACACACACTGTCTCTCCCTAGAGATATCTTGCGTTCCCTCATATGTTTCTCTAGCTATCACTCTCGTTTTGAAATATCTTTCTCTCTCGCAGACACAAAACTCCGTCTCTCGGGATCTCATTTCTCTCCGATATTTGTTTGTATGTGAGTCACATGCACCCTTTCTTCATCTCTCTCACACCCACACCCATAACTCAGCCTTCTGATCCACTCGACTCCTATCTCTAACGCACACTACTAGCATCTTTATCTTTCTATTTATTTGTTTCTCCATCAACCTTCTTTCATTTATAGGTTGATATCTTTTGCACAATCGTTGTGCCTCACTCCCTCTGCTCGCCATAGATGCATGCTCCAGCCCACGCCACTATCTCTTAAAGACAAAAACACATGCTCAATTGCCGGGCCTTCTTCCCTGCATTCTCGCATGCATGCATATTGTCATACCGATCCATCTCTCCCATGTCGTTGATCTTAGCTTATGACTTATGTCTTCTTTCTTTTATCTCGATTATGCACGCACACACACACACACATCCCATGTATACATGTATACCTCTCACACATGCATGTTGAAGGTCTCTATGTCTCCATACGTAGTTAATTACCCTCAACCCTAACGCCACATCGAATCGTTCTCTTCTTGTGTGCACATAACTTCCGCCTGGATGGGTAAAACACACACTCACACTTAACAATCTCCTTGTAGCTACC
>NC_057799.1:573888893-573915465 GCF_018294505.1 Triticum aestivum
GCACCATCGATATATAGTAGTCTTCCTTGGTGTCTCTCGAACAAACACGTTCTCTCGATGTCGACTACTCTCACGCGCACACACCTTCTCTTCCCTCTCTACGGGCATTTTCTCTCTTGCACCCCATCGTTGGTGGCCTCTCCCATACACATCACCTCTCTATGATGAAGCCATGCACATTTAAATTACATCCGCCACCGAAGACCCCGCAACACACACACACATGCGCACGCACACACACACACACCAACAAACACACACACACACGCACCCACCCACCCACCCACCCACACACACACACAGTAAGAATCCATCACACACACACACACTAAGACTCCATCTCTCTCTCCCACACACGCACACTGAGACTCCATCTCACACACACATGCTCTAGGCGGAGCATTTGTTCCTACCACCCTTCATCCACCCTTACCCGTATGATAAACAATCACCTTAATTTACTTGTATAACATGGACAAATTCCACTTCACTTTAGTAGTTAGCAAACTTATCATTTGTACCCTTATAAAAAAACCGAGTTGGCGATGATGGTGTGCCTGCCATCTTGTAATATAGACTGCCTGATCTATATCTGACGGATAGAAAGCAAACTATGATAATTTTACAAAAGATAGCCGCACCTCTCTCCACATCCTTATCTCCCACACCTCATTGCTGAGCAATTAAAAAAGAAAGTCTCCGGAACAATCAAGCATGGTGGCCGGCCTCCGCCCATTCCGACCACCAGTCACCACCACGCTCCACTCCTCCTCACCTTATCTCTCATCTTTCATTTTTTTCGATGACATACTCGAGATACCAGTTTTCCGATAAAATTCTTGAAATATCATTAGTTTTTACACATGGGATTACTCCTTCATGGGTAAATCACAACATGTGTTTTGTAAAAAATGCATATTGATGTTCCGTGCAATGCACGAGCATCTTGCTTGTAATTATATAACGCAAATCACGAGCAGGAAGTGACATTTTTTTACACAACCACGTTAACATGGCCATGTAAATCAGTAGCTAAAGTAAATACCATTATACTTATATCCCGATGCAAAAGGTTGAGTACATGTCTGAAGAGTAGAGTCGCACACACGCACTCTGTCTCTCAGAATCTCACACACACACACACACCAGTTACGTGACGCCCACTTAAGCAGACACGTATGTTACAATTTGTGCACTCGCGGGTACACGTGATGCTGCGCATTTATTTAAGCTGGACGGCGAACCCAAACAATAGCTGCATTCATTCCCCTCCCGCCGCCTCTTCTCTGGTCGCCGTCGCCCAGTAGCCATGGCCCGGCCGAAGGTAACAACATACGCCATACTCCTGCTGGAGCGGCTGTTTAATCTGGAAATTTTAGTGGTCATGCATGCATCTTTTTGTGCTAGCACTCCTATATAAGGGTTGACCGGTCGCTTCCCGCGGACGTGCGTGGGCGGTGGAAGAGGAAGGAGAAGGGAAGCGGGCTGTGGAGTAGTAACGTTTTTTAGCACAATTTCTTAGGAAACTGAGTGCAATAATTGATTAGTTTTGCAAACTACCATTACTACACATGGAACGGTTCAAAACCTATACTCCCTTGCCAGCGTGCGCTTCCCGCGTGAAACGGTCAGCGTCGCCCTGGAGCGTTAGTGCCGCATTAATGCCCGGCCAGAGCGGAGGTGGCCTCTCACTGGCGCCGGCTTTGAAATGGCGCGACGACCGAGAGAGCGCCGCTTCCCGGTGCACCGACTGCTCCGCGTCGAGGCTGGCCATCGACCGGGGTGATGCCCCCCTTCCGTTCCGCACTCTAATCTGGGCATGACACATATTACGTCGACCCGGATGCTGCTGGCTGTCCCACATGTCGGCGAAGTAGTACGTAGTAGTAAGAAGAAGCAAAGAATCATGTGGTATAAGTCTTTCTAGAGATTCCAACAAGTGACTAGACTACACCGCGTGCAGTATCTCAAATCTCAAATCTCCCTTTCGGTTTATAGTGCTCAAATATCAAATCTCATCAACCAAGGCATTTTGCGATTGGAGGAATGTATCTCATACTTTACAAACTACCCTAATTAAACTCATGCATTAATTACGTAGTTTTCTCGTTTTCCTCTCCGCCTTGGTCGCAGTGCACAATATTGACCACTCCTATATGACTAGCCGCTCTATCTACACGAGGGACATCAAAGCATCCGGGCCCGCGTGCCATCCACCAAATCACAGCGAGGTGCTACAGTCGAAACTCACCGGTCACCCCGGTGTGGCCTTCATGACCCGTCATATCACAAAACCCACACCTTTACCAGCAGTGGTAAAGTGGCCTCGAAGTTGGACTGGACGAAGCAACCATCATTTCACTGGAATGCTCGTTGAAGCCCTTTCTCCCCTTTCTTGAAGAAAACCTCACTCCAGGCTACTCACTTCTGCCATTTTTCTTCTGTACCGGCGAAGGAAAGGTGGGCGAATCAGTGATGCTGCTATATTTTCATTCCAAGAATCTTCTTTTTGCGAAGCACTGACCGATTCTCACAGCCTATTCTTTTCCCGTTTTCATTGCGATTGTGGTTTACTTTCGATTGCTTTTTGTTTGTTAGTTCATTGATGGATCCTGGAGCACTAGGCAAAGAGTTGCCGGCGGACAACCCACTGGAAACAGCGATCTCCAGGAAGCGAGCACCGACCAACGAGTTGATCATGTTGGCGGGCCAACCCATGGAGACGAAGAACTCCAAGAAACAAGCACTGGCCAAAGAGTTGACGACGTTGGCGGACGAACTCCTCAAAGAAAGTTGGAAGAACAGCAAGGGCCCCACCGTGCCTACCCCAGAAACTCTGATGGCCACCTTTGCGTGGCTCAAGGCCGAGTTTGAGGAGATAGTCGCCGTTGAGAAGCAGTATTCCCCTGGCAAGGTGATGGCCCCCATCAAGGACAATGAGATGGCCCCGGAGGGATGGGATCCCCCGGTGAACTGCACAAGGTAAAAAATGAAAGTTGTGGTTTTTGATTATTTGCAATGTGCTTGCTAATATGTTAGGGTTGTGCAGGTGCCGGTGGGCATCCTTGATGATTCCGATGTCGCGGCCCGTCCTGTGGACAACGCCCCAGAGATCGTTTTCGATGTCGCGGTCCGTCCTGTTGGCATTGCCCCGGAGATCGATTCCGATGCCGCTGTCCATCCTGTGGACATCGCCCCAGAGATCAATTCCGATGTCGCGGTCAGTCCTGTGGACATCGCCCCAGAGATCGATTCCCATGCCGCTGTCCGTGCTGTGGTCATTGCCCGAGAGATCGATGACAAGAAATAGTTGGTCGCGCTAATCCTTCAGGGTAGTTTGCATTGCTCGGTGTTTAATTACCAGAATGATGCATGTTATCAAACCATCTTAGGGCTAGTGCACTGTCTTGTGTGGGCGGTACTTGCTAGTACTTTTGTTTGATAGTGAATCATGCGAACCCTCTCCGAGTTATGGAAACAGATGTATCCTCACCAGCTTTTGATGTAATATATGGCATGCTTAGATGTAAGTTTGAACTGTTTATCATATCAGCAGGGCTTATTCGATGATTCTTGGTGTTAGTAGGCTAGCTACTGTGCGAGCTATAGTACTTGCAAAACACTCACCGAAGAGAAATGTTGGGGCTGATGAGCTCGTGGTACACTTATACTGATCCGTCATCGATCGGCCAATAGCCCACGCTCCTAAAATTGTAGGCTTAGCGATCGGTCAGACAATAGTCGACCCGGATATATTCAGGCCTCATTTGGTTCATAGGTTAGGAAAATCGTAGCAAAAGTACAGAGACGTACAACACAAAATCATAGCAGTACAGAGACGTCCCTCCGTTTCAAAATAGATGAGTCAACTTTGTGCTACTAACTTTGAAACGGAGGGAGTATAGATCCTAGGCGGGCTAGTTTGGCCTAGTGGGTTTTAGTGATATGACGTGGTATAGTGCCGTCCAGTCTTCGCGTGTGGTAGCAGTACTGCGGGTAGAGTAAGTTTTCTTGAAGAAGCAGAATTCAATGAAGTCATGATGGTTCCTTCGTCCGACTAACTTACAGTGGGAAAGGTTGAGCCTGCTCTACGACCGGGGTGGACCAAGATAATTTTGTGCATGGCAGGTGGACCAGGATGGTCGACGTCCCACATGTCGGCGAATGAAAGTATTCTTTCCGATATAGTGGACGAGCAACGAGTATTCATTGTTTATTTTTGATGAAACCTATTGTCTCCACTGTTACGACGGAGGAGTGTGAAACACAGCAGCCCAGTGAACTTGGCATGTGCACCACTCCCTCCTTCCTCATGTAATACTACCATAGTGTTGACTATAAGGTTACAACTTTTTCTCACTTTCTCTCTATCTATTTCCTCTCAAATGTTTTTTACCTTTCTTTTTTTAGACACAATTGTTTTTTATGCCTCTTTTTTTAGAATTAGTTTTTTTATACCTAGGAGCACGTGTAGAGACGAGCTCCTGCAGATCCCACTCCTTGACTTTGTCAATGCCTCTCTCTCCTCCACATAAGCGGGCTTGTCGAGAAGACAAGAGATGATCTCTTAGCACAATATGTTTCACCGTGTTTTTAGGAATAACTAGTTATTGAAGATAAGGCTAAGTGATGATCCATTGTACACATGTTTTTTTGTCATCTCTAAATTACATGCAAGACTTATGATAAGACTATCTTATCAACCATTGTACATGCCCTTTATAGCCCAGAATTTTACTTGTAGTACTTGCTATGAATGCGGGCAGCTGGCCTCTGAAGGGGGAGCGCGCGCGGGGAGGTGGCGGGGTGGGGGAGGGGTTCTGGTGGGCCAGGGAGGTAAGAAGCGGTCTTGGAAGCGGTGCGGACTCCCGCATGGCCCACCTCACATTATCACCACATATTTCTTGGAGTCCGTGCACGGCGGGCGGGCGGTCTCTTCTCCCTCCCCCGTCTCTCTCCTCTCAGCCGACGCCCGCCGAGCGATTTATTCAATTGCAGTCCCACATGTCAGTGAAAATGCAAGACAACGCGTGTCCCCTCTGGTGAGCGGCGTGCGAGCCGGGCTGTCGGGGGTGCGATGTGAACGCGACACGTACGAGTTGTAAGTGTGCCGCCTTTTCCTTTTGAACTTGCAAAGTGTAACATTTTCGTGCGATCGATTGATAGAAATCCAAAACAAAATGACGAGGGCGGTGCTTTCCCGCGCGTTAGGTGGGCTAGTTTGAGTGATATGACGTGCTACAGTGCCGTCCACTTGCTCCATTTTTATGTAAGCAAGAGTCTACACTCTTACGTGGGAGGAGTGCGAAACACGGCGGATCTGATTTTGATCGAGGGATAACTGTTCCCTGTGAAATAATAGAGCACTGTTAGCGATTATAGCATGATAGTTAGGGCATCTCCAGCGCTGGCCCTCAAATTTACACCGGCATCTGTCCGAGGACACTGGTGGATGCCATCCAATGCTGCCCGCATACCTTTAGACAACTATATGAACTAACCGGACGAAATTCATGCAAACAAAGCAAATTTCAAATTGACCGGATGAAATTCATTACATTTCGAGAACTTTTCCTATAAACTGGACGAAATTCATTACATTTTTCGCACAAACCATACTAAAACCTGCTGTAAACCTAATCTAAACGATCGTCGGGCCCCGACCACCATGCCCGGCCCTGAACCCGAGAAAGCCGGCCATTGCCTTTGCCTCCTCCTTATCCGCCTCGATAACGTCCTCCTCCGGAGCACAAGGTTATGTAGATTTCCGCCTCCACGTCGCCGTCAAGCGGCTAATCAGCCGCCGATTTTTATCCCACCAAGCTTGGCGTCGACTGAGTGGAGGAGCGGTGGCCTTCCTGGGACCAGAGCGGTGGCGACCTACCGTGTACTACTCTTCCTCGCTGCCGGCTGCGCCCGCGCACGCGCGCTGGCTTCATGGTCGTGGCGGCGGAGGGCGGCCGAGGGGGAGCCGGCGATCTCCTTCGTCTGCTCCTGCGAGAGTACGTCCAAGAGATCTTTGGAGCGCGCCCGGAGTGGAGCCACCGATGTCCTTCGTCTGCTCCTACGACAGTACGTCCAAGAGAGCTTTGGAGTGCCCGGAGGCCATGGTTGGAGTGGTGCCAACAGAAGGAAGGGACCGGAGGAGAATGAGTGTGGGTCTTTGGCTATGGCTGGGAGCTGGGGCTAAAGTTAATATAGCGGGCGAATGGCAATGAGCCGCGGCAGACGGATGGACGGCTGGCACCGGAGTAGGTTCGTCGGTAGTCGTGGTGTGAGGCGGAGCAATCGCTTGCACCGGGATGCCGCGCGGCTGGCGCTCTCTCGGCCGTCGCGCTGCTGCAATGCCGGCGCCAGTGAGAGGTCGCGTCGGGCGTGAATGCGGACGCTGCTTCAGTGACTTAACCGCAGGTGCTTTGTCTCACTGACATGTGGGCCCAACGGGCATCAGGCCCGCATGTCAGTGGCACACCAACTGCACCTGCAGTTAAGGCCGGTGAATGCGGCATTGACGTT
Source organism: Triticum aestivum (assembly GCF_018294505.1). NCBI lineage: Eukaryota > Viridiplantae > Streptophyta > Magnoliopsida > Poales > Poaceae > Triticum > Triticum aestivum. The sequence continues at coordinate 573,895,410 of NC_057799.1, forward strand.
CTGGAGAGACAGTGATCGTTTCAGGCGGGAAGCGCGCACTAGCGATGGAAGGGGTTTCGGTAGACCAGGGCGGTCAAACGCTGGCGTGGTGGTAAAATGTGAACTCATGGATGACGAGCCTTTGAAGCGTATGCGGCACGTATTGACAACCAGGAATCCATGCAACCACTCTTGTCGCCAGCTAGCATTCGACGACCACCATTAGATACCACACAGCCATACATAACTTACGAATAATGGACGAATCGATCAGACACACACTCGTGTGTAGTGGCACTATGATCGGTTGCTCACGATAGTACATACTCCACACCATAGTACCCTCTCTAGCTAGGCTGTTTTATAGATTGTCATTGTGATGGACGATATACATGAGCAAGGCGCCGAGTCACGAGTATGACCGTTGGTGTTGATCCAGGTGAATACATGCTCGGTGTTCGCGGAGGCCTCCAGCAAACGTCTAAACAGTAATGTCACATACGCGACAGGTAGGCCCGCATAGATAGATAGATAAAGAACATGAGCTGATGAGGCGCATGCGGACTGTTTGACTGGTCAACCAGACAAATACGGAGCTATACGTTGAGCCAGTGACCGTATAATCACCATATCTCGTATACAATGATCAAAGTCAGCTATCAAGACAAGTTCAATGACCGCCAATGCATTTTACTCGGTAATAAATGACCAGGATTGAAGGGGAATCCAAATTTCCTTCGTCTTCTGTCCTTGAGCTCTTGACAAACCAATGCACTTTATGGTTGTCCGGCCACTCCACCCCAGAGCTGTCACCAAGCGTCGTTCATGCCACCGCGCCGCACACTAACCGGTAAGGAAGCGATGGCATCCCACCGCGCCGAGTTCCTCGCCGCCCACGACCGCACACAGAATGGTAGGCAAGCGGTGGCATCCCGCCGTGCCGAGTTCATCGCCGCTCGCGACCTCACACCTATGTGGGCGGAATTTGAAGCTGCCAAGGCCGAATGGGCGGTAGAGCAAGAGGCGGCCAAAGCCGCACAGAGGGAGCGGAAAAGTCAGAAAGCACTCAAGAAAAGAGAGGCCCGCCGCCGCAAGAAAGAAGAGGACACACGGGCTGCTGCGGAGAGGTCAGCGGAGATCCAAGCACGGTAGGGTGTCGCCGACAAGGCCGGGAAGGAGAACGACGGCGTCTGGCCAGCATGTGAGAAGTAGTAGTACTAGTAGTTAGTGTGTGTGACTGTGTCGCCCGTACGTTTTTTTAATTAATTACGAGCATGTAACAGTACTACTAATTACTACTGTAGTTTTTAGAGCAAATTACCAGTACATTAGCCTAGACTCAATGGAAAAATTCCTATCCTATGCATCAAATGGCATATCTTTCTCTATAGGAATTGAGATGCATGTCATCTCACTTCCTATGATTTTCATATTCCTATAAAATTCCTATCCTATGAACTGAAGGAGGCCTCTGCTGGAGTAACTACTGTAGCTAGCAGTACTGCTGGTACAGTAATTTTCTTCAAGAAGCGGAATTCAAAGTCATGATGGTTCCTTCATCCAAGCAACTTCACAGTGGGTAAGGTTGGGCATGTGATTTGACGGCTCATTAGTAATTACTGCGGCGCGACGACCGGGGTGAGTCTCCCTTGGAGTTCTGCGGGCATGGCAAGTGGACCAGGATGGTCGACGCCCCACATGTCGGCGAGCGGAAGTATTCTTTCCGATATCGAGGAGCAAGGAAACCGCGTGGTATAGTATCACTGGTGATTTATATTTATTTTTTATTTCTAATGAATGCTAGCGTTTCAACTCTTACGACGAAGGAGTGCCAAACACACGGCACGTGCTGGATGTTGCACACGTTAGCAAAAGGAGTGGGACATGAACAGCGTGGTAGAGCGTCTCCACTTCTGGGTCGGAGCCCACACATAGTAGTACTACTGTACTAGTGGTATGAACAATACAAAGTGCGACCCGGAGAGAAAGACACGTCTAGTTGGAAGGTCTCGGGGCATACACGTAAACAAATATAAAACCTAATATGTGCCTCCAATTAATATAGTAGTAGTAGAGTACATAGTCACGTACTCCATAACATCACCGGGCATTGCACGTACAACATTTAGTGGTAGTAAGAGACAAATGCCTATATGCCACGCATGTTCATACTATTTGTGCCTTTCTACTTCACTTACTGCACTACGTTACACAGGTTCGCAAGTCCACTCCTGGGTACATGTCCGTCTCGTAGTTCCAATCCCACGTGTTCTTCATATAGATGGAACGATCCTTGCATGACACGTGCACCTTGATGCTAGATGTGTCGCTGTTGGCAAAAGGATGAACAAAGCTCACGTAAAAAAATAGAGTGGAAGAACATAGATTCCCGACGACCGAGAAGGAGCAAGGAACCTCGGGGTGGAGCGTCTGCACTCATAATATTTTATACTATTCAGCGATATAAAATCAACCAATCATCTCCACAGTGGACTGGAAGAGTACGAAACACGGCAGCCCAGTGTAGTTACATCATACTAGTACATGGCTAACCCACGCTATCACCATATTTCTTGGCTTCTGTGCGACACCTATCTCTAGTAATCCAGCAGCCCGTATCGCTTCTCCCTCCTCGTCTCTCTCACAGGCCCTGTTTGGACACTCTAACTCAGTTAAAGGTTAGAGTTAGATTCTAATCCTGCACTAACCCTGAAGTAACTCTAGCAAAAGAGGTGTTTGGATGACAGGGTTAGATGGAGCGTGGATACGGCGAGGTGCCTTCATGGGCGGTGCGAGAGGGAGGGAGGGAGGGAGAGGACGAGAAGCTTCAAGGAAGTGGGGAGGGATCTGCTGCGGGGAGAGCGAGAGAAAAATGTGTTTTTTTAGTGTCCCGAGAAGAACTAATCCAAATAAGCACCTCTTCGGTGGGTTAGATTTTTTTGGGTTAGTTGAGTTCAAACTAACCCAAACTAACTCTAACACATGGATCCAAACAGTAACCCAAACTAACCCTCATGTTTGGATATTTTTGGGTTAGTTGAGTTCAAACTAACCCAAACTAACCCGCCTGTTTGGATATTTTTGGGTTAGTTGAGTTCAAATCGCACAGCCCGACCTTTCCAGCAGTAAGTAAGTTGAATCCGCTACTCCCTCACCCTCCTCGCCTCTCTGTCAAACCGCCTACGCGAAAACTGCCGCGCGTACTGCCCGGGAAAAGCCCCGCCCTCAACTTTTAACTACGCAAAAATAGTTCGAGCTTGTTCGTTCTATATAAATACTAGTACTGTATGTTTATTCACCCATGGGGTTGTTCAATGAATGGAGGGCCTGGGAGCACAAGTGAACAATACTACTACTAGTAGTAGTAAGTAGGAGTCGTACAGGTAGTCACCTTAAATAGAGAGTTTCTTTTCTTTAATGCCACGTACACAAATTGAAACGCTTGTTGTGGAGAGGAAAAGATAATCACTCCACTATATATGTACGCAGGGGCCTGAGCGCTTGCTTTACTAGGGTTGCTCTCTTCATTCTCTCATCCTCTCCAGATATAAACAAGACAGCGGTAGCGACATTTTCTCTCTGCCCACCGCTGGTCACAGATCCGGCCGGATCCCTTCGGCTGGTGTGTGTAGAGGACTAGGTGCATCGTTCACACGGTCATCACCGGCGAGGGAGGAAACCCACAGCTGCCGGACGGGCCCGATCCTCTGCCCGTGCCGTTCTCTCCGACACAGCGCCGGCTCGGGAGGTCCTCCGACCCTTCTTCCTCCCTGCTGTATTGTCCGCAGATCCGACCTGCCGCCGGCGACATCCCGACGACCCTCAGGTATAAGCTCTTCGAAAGCGGCCTTGCTCTACTGCCCCAGCTCCCCACGTGTCTGCATGTGCATCTTTTTCTACTCCCATCAGCTCTTCCAAAGCCACCTAAATTTTTAGTATTATTAGAGGTAAAGCTACTTCATGCATTCGAATCTAGGGCTTTGTTCAAACAACAAAGAAAGGGGGGAAAGTTGTAGCATGAATCTAGGACTAGATTCAAAGAGGAAATAATATGGTGAAAGTAGTAGAGACCGGATACCCAACCGGTCTCTTGGTTGAAAAGGGAAATAATGGGAAAACGCAGTACAAACTGGATAAGGAACACATCTATTATTGGTTGAAAAAAGGATAGAAAGTGGCGGCTGGTGGACAAGTCAACAGAGTATGTCCAGGATTAGATTTGTTGCCCTCACATAGTAAAAGGTCTCCAGGATTAGAATTGCTGCCCTCACATAGTAAAAGGTCTTGGGATTAGATTTGTTGCCCTCACATAGTAAAAGGTCTCCAGGATTAGATTTGCTGCCCTCACATAGTAAAAGGTCTCCAGGATTAGATTTGCTTCCCTCACATAGTACAAGGTCTCCAGGATTAGGTTTGCTGCCCTCACATAGTAAAAGGTCTCCAGGATTAGATTTGTTGCCCTCACATGGCATGAACAAACTCTGCATCACCACTTTATGCCTCCTTGTAGGTACATTGTGCTGATGCGTCCACTGTCGCATGTCCTTATACCAACCTTTTGTTGTTGTTAATGTAAGGGCGCATGTAAAATGAAGCGATCACACTGTTACCTTAGGGACATGTCTAACCAGTGTTATTGTTAATCTAATGCCTCCAGTGATAAGATGCAATTAAACTGTGTTACAAATGGCACTCCTGCTGTTTTCCCCACTATGATAAGTAAGTTGCTCCTTTACGCTGCTCAGTGTCCTGGTGTCCCCACGGTCCCATGCCCTTAAACCAACTCTTTAGCTGCTGTTGATTTACTGTATCTGGTAAACAAGCAATGCCACCATTAAAGTAATCCCATATTTGAGGAATCTCATTGTTGATCGTAATGCTTTTGGTAACATGAAGCATTGCTGACGTTTTAAAATTTCTACTGTCCTTGCGTGATTGCCATGAACATAATTAAGATGCTTCTTTTCATTTCGTATATGTTTCGTATATTCTTATTGACCAGCAACTGTTTACTTTCTATCTTTTTGTGCAGATAGGGATATCCATTTCACCTTGTTGCTATTGTGACCTTTTGGTGAACTGCACAAAACACCTTTTTTGGAATGAGTGTCTTGTGCAGTTCAACTAAAATGTCACGTGGGCAACATCTCTCAATTTTGGTGGAACTGCACAAAATGGTGATTGGAGTTTCCAAAATCTCCGTCAAGTTCTGCTGGTAATCTCGTGCAACATTTTATTAGCCTTTGCAAGATGACCCGTCACTGTCACCACAATGGCACTCTATTTTAGTGGAACTGCACAAAAGGATAAGAAAATTATAGTTGCACCTTACATGAGCCGGACAGCCAACCTTAATGTTCCTCAATTTTAGTGCAACTACTAAAGAAGAACCTGCCAGCTCACGAGAGCAAGTACTTCTTGCTAGCTGAATGATGCAATCTTTGCTTCATTTCAGGTGAACTGCAGAAAAAGGCGCATGAATTGAATCATGGAACTCCATGCAGGCCTCATCCTAGTGGAGCTGCAGGTTGAGTAAAGGAGGCCACTATTAAAGTGAAATCATGCTCTCCTGGTTTGTGGTGTGCAAATAGGAATACTCAACTACAGATGTTGTGACGGTCAAGAGCATTCGCCAAGTTCTTCGATTGTATGACATGGCTAGCCAAGATGGATTTAATCCCGATATTCACTTTATCAAAAGGCTCTAATGGGTTGGTTCTGAATCTTGAAAGTTGGGAATCAATGAGATGTGTAGGCATCTTTGTTGCACTTATTATTTGAATCTTATTTGTTGGTTCTGAATCTTGCAGGCTGGGAATCAATGAGATGTGTAGGCATCTTTGTTGTACTTATTATTTGGATCTTATTTGTTGGTTCTGAATCTTGCAAGCTGGGAAACACGGCATGATGATGCAGATGACAACAACCATAACAAACAGTTCAAACTTGGTAGTATTATCTTTGTGAAAGTGCGACAAATGTGCTGATCGTGTGCGTCCTGAGAATAATAATTCTAATTGTTGTGTATGTTGATGCTGTGGCACTGAGAGAACGAGCCAATGCATTGCTTGTTTTAAGTATAAATTTCTATTAAAGCTAATTAAATTTAAGTAAAGTGACCACTAACTCCTGTTATTACAGGACCAATACAGACCCGCTCGTGAACCGACGTGTGGCCGCAGTAGGTTTCTTAATGGAGGCGTTTGAATGCGCCAAGGGTGCATCTTCTGCCGGGCGTGCAGCGGACGAGGGAGGGGTAGTAACTGTTGTCGCCTGTACACACTCAGTTTACTGTTGAATCCAGTTCCCCAAGAGCTGAAAAACGAACTGTTGCCGCCGCCTACACACTTGTTCACTTGAAGAGACTCCAATGGCGATCCGGGGGGTGAGCCTGCTGGATATGGACTTCAGCAAGGAGTTCCCCTTTGAGTTTGCCGTTCAGTCCTATGGCTGCACCAAGTTGAATGTGATGTACACCAACGATCCAGACTCGGTGAAGCTCTGCCTCGCCGAGTTCAAGCAGTACCTACAGGACGAGAAAGCACAAGGTTGCAGGACTAGACCTTGTGCCCATCCATTCGTCTCCTGACAGGGACCAGCGGATCGCCGTCGCCCAGGTATGTGTGCGGGACGAGGTTCTCATCTACCACTTCTGTAGGACCATCAGAGGTTCTGGAGCATTCGCCCGTTTCATCGGCAGCGTCGACTGCACCTTCGCTATGGTGGAGAGAAGGAAGAACGCGACGATTCGGCCATCTGGTGCAACAAGCTTGCCGACATCCAGAAGCAATACAAGATCTTCAGCAACGGGCAGGAGAAGGACTCCGTGGTTGACCTCACCGAGACCATCATCGACCCCTGATACGCCAACATGAAAGAAGACAACGATACCAAGGACCTGAACACGTGGGAGGTACCTCTGAATCTAGCCTACATAACCCTATGCGGCCAAGGACGCATACGCATGCTACAACATGTACAGGCAGCTCTTGGACATGAGGGCGTGTCTGCTACCCGTAACCGATGAGTACACGGACAGCCGCAGCGTCATGATCAAGCGTGCCAGGAAGGTCTAGATGTTGTACTTTATCTGTTTATAAGCACCTTTATCATCTGAGTGTTTAATGCATTAGCCTAAGTGTCGTAATTATCTGTTTTGTCTGAAATTTTTCTTTTAAGAACCCATTAACCTGTTTGCTTTTTTTAGTGGCTATTTGCTTATGTATGTAACTAGTTCACTTGTCCGTTAAAAAACTAGTTCACTCGGCTGCCGTGCTTTGAATCTCCTTCCTCCCAATATATTCCCCTCCTCAGGTGGACCCAGCAGGTCTCGTACACAGACATATGGGACCAACCACCTATCCATTTGTATTTATTTATTTTGTTCAATCTTTCGTCCTCTTCCTATACAGCTCAGTTCTATTTTTCATTTTCATTAATCCTATATCTGAATTTTCTCCCACTTTCTTTTTTGATGTAAACTGAGTTTTCTCCCAGTACTTTTCCCTAGAACCAACTCAACTGTCCCACGTCTAGCCTAAAAATAATAATACCCCACGTACTATTAACTCATCAAATTTAAATGATATTGTATTTCGTAAGTTGAAAGTTCTTACAAAATAATAATAATAATTGTTTATATATAACTTGGCAAGTTCACTCCTAGTGATTGCGTACATAAGCTTGCAAAGATTTTACTGGCCAATGCAGTAATAGACGTGCAATCATGTGTTTATGTTTTTATAACATTTCTCCGTCTAGCCCAACATGATATTTTCACCCAGCCCAGCAAGTCCGCTGATTTCGAGAAAAATGCAAATGGGCTTTAAATTCTAGCATACATATAAACGGGTTGCATAGATGCTACATCATTGTTTCACCCAGCCCACCAAATGGACTAAAAAACAAATGGACTGGCTGACATGTGGGCCGGTAGGTCGAAGCCTAAGAAGGCGTTGGATTTACATCCAATGGCCGGCATTCTTCTTCAATCTCTCGTCTTCTTCCCCCAGCTCTGCCGGGACCGCCTGCTCCAGCCTCCAGCGTCCAATGGTGTTGTTTTGCGCTCCTCAGCGAAACGCTACCCCGCCGACGGCCAGGCCATCCCTCCACTCCGCACCTCCTATTATTCTCTGCCGAGTGTAGGCCCACCCCGCACCCGAACCAGTCAAGTTTCCCACTCCTCTCCGTCTGCGACTCCACTGCCGCGTCTTCCCCATCTCCGGGTCGTTCCAGTCTGGGGCCTCGCCGTCGTCCACCGCCTCAGTGCGCTCGGCACGGCGTGGTCAACATACGAGAGTCATCGAAAGAGGACTGTACGTGGAGAGCCTGACGGCTGGGACCCACGAGGTCCATGGTCGCACGCAAGTAAAGTTCCTCCTTAGTACGCACTGTACGTGGACTGTACGTGGGAAGGGCTTCTGTATTTTGCGAAAAAAACGTTCCCCCGCAGACAGGTCGGACCCACCAGCTATATCTTCACACGCAAGGAAGTGCCTCCTTATTACGCACAAAAAAATGAATACCCCCCTGCTAGCTGGGACCCACCATAGTGGGTGGCTGACTTGTGGGCCTACTAAGTTGAGGGGACGGAGGATTTTGTCAACTTAGTCAATATGAATGATTCTAGCTCCAGTGACCGTACGATGTCCATCCAACGGCCATAGTGCTTCTTCAACCTCTGGTCTTCTTGCTCCAGCCGCCCAAAGCAGCGCCGGTCGTGCCGCGTGCTCCTGCCACCCGTGGCCGGCTGTGTTGCCGCGGAGGCCTCACCGCCCCCTACTACTCCCACCGCTGGCTAGGGCATCCCTCTACTCACCCACACCCCCTGTTATTCTGCGGCGACGACAGCCTCACGCCGCAGCCGAACCAGTGAACCTCGTACTCCTCTCCGCGTGGGCATCCACTGCCGCGTCTTCCCCGGCTCCATGTCGTCCCCTTCCTAGGCCTCTCCGTCATCCACCGCCTTGGTGCTCTCGGCGCGGCATGGTCAATGTGGTCAACGACCGACTTCCATCGGAAGAGTACTGTACGTGGAGAGGCTGACAGCTGGGTCCACGGCCGCAGCTGGGTCCACGGCCACAGCCCAGTTTTTTTGTGATTTGCCAAGTAAGTCGCTTTGTCAGGCCTGTTGGGCTGCAAATCTTTCAAGACGAGGAGAGCTTCATTCGGCTGGCCGAGAAAATGGCCTATTAGTAATGAGAAATGGGTTGTACATTTTTTAAACACATCAAACCGGCAATTAGTTTCAAATTTCTTTTTTTCATTTTGAGATTTTAAATTGCATTGATTTTTATGCATGGACAATTTGTTGGATTTTATATTGATATACATTTATTTTTAAAATCAGTTTGAATGTGACTCGAAATTTCGGGATTAAAAACAGTTCGGACCGCACCGAAATATGCAAAAATTCGTATAATTTTTTAAGCGTGGCCACAATATGGGCTGTAATGCTAACAAAAAGAATATGGGCTCCAATAAAACCTTAAGAATTAGCAAATGGGCTGTAAATTATTAGAAATAATGGCAGATGGGTTGTATGCTGTTTTCCACAGATTTGAGGCTTTCCTAAAAAAAGGTTGACGCACAAGCAGTGACTGTTGGATTTCCATCCAACGGTCGCCGTGCTTCTTCAATCTCTGCTCTTCCTGCTCCAGCCGCTCAAACAAGCGCCGGCGGGACTGCCTGCTCCCTCCTTCCCGCGGCCGGCTGTGCTACCGCGCAGGCCTCACCGCCCCACCGTACTCCCATCGCTGGCCTAGCCATCCCTCTACTCACCCACACCTGTTGTTATTCTCCGGCGACGGCAGACGAACCAGTAAACCCTCGTACAGTCGTACTCCCCTCCGCGTGGGAAACAACTGCCGAGTCTTCCCTGCCTCCGTGTCGTTCCCTTCCTAGGCCTCGCCGTCGTCCACCGCCCTGGTGCTCTCGGCGCGGCCTGGTCAACGTGGTCAACGACCGACATGCATCTGAAGTGGACTGTACGTGGAGAGGCTGACAGCTGGATCCACGGCCGCACGCAAGGAAATGCCTCCTTATTACACGCAAAATAATGATTTCTCCACCTGACATCTGGGACCCACTGAAATGGCCTCTGTATTTCACGAAAAAAACATTACCGCCGCTGACAGCTTGGACCCACCAGCTATATCTTCGCACGCAAGGAAGTGCCTCCTTATTACGCACAAAAAAATGAATACTCCCCCTGCTAGTTGGGACCCAGTACAGTGGCAGGCTGACTTGTGGGCCTACTAAGTTGACGGGGACGGAGCGCTTTGTCAACTTAGTCAATATGCACGATTTTAGCTCCAGTGACCGTACGATGTCCATCCAACGGTCGTAGTGCTTCTTCAACCTCTGGTCTTCTTGCTCCAGCCGCCCAAACCAGCGCCGGTCGTGCCTCGTGCTCCTGCCTCCCGTAGCCGGCTGCGATGCGGCGGAGGCCTCACCGCCCCCTACTACTCCCACCGCTGGCAAGGCCATCCCTCTACTCACCCACAGCCCCTGTTATTCTGCGGCGATGGCAGCCTCACACCGCAGCGAACCAGTGAACCCTCATACTCCTCTACGCGTGGGCATCCACTGTCGCGTCTTCCCCGGCTTCACGCCGTCCCCTTCCTAGGCCTCGCCGTCGTCCACCGCCCTGGTGCTCTCGGCGCGGCGTGGTCAACGTGGTCAAGGAACGGCTTCCATCGAACGTGGACTGTACGTGGAGAGGCTGACAGCTGGGTCCACGGCCGCAGCAAGGAAGTGCCTCCTTATTACGTGAAAAATAATTATTCCTCCACCTGACAGCGGGGACCCATCGGACGGGCCACCGTATTTCGCGAAAAAAACGTTTCCCCCTGACTGCTGGGACCCACCAGCTACATCTTCGCACGCAAGGAAGTGCGTCCGGGCAAAAAAAAGATTCGCCCCTTGACTGCTGGGACCCACCGGCTACATCTTCGCAGGCAAGGAAGTGCCTGACAGTCAGGACCCACCTAGTCGAAGCGTACGTAGCGTTGTCATTCTGGTCGCGAACATGTACGTACATACTGGTCGTTGTAGAGGCGCGCACGTAGCATGTACACGTACGTACAGCGGCCAGGGTGCAAGAAAGAAAATACGGCCATGTACGTACATACGGGCAGGGTCTCGAACGCCTACTCGCGCATACATACGGCCAGGACTCATGTACATGGCTGGGTCGGAACAGAGAAACTGCGTCATCGTCATGTTCATGGGGAGCCAACCGGCTGGGTCGGAACGGAATGCGTCGTCGTGTTCATCGGGAGGGTTTAGACGGAACAGCCGATGGAAACGAGGCCTGGCGTACCGCAGAACGGAGGAAACGGCCTTGTGTTCGACCGACCACGTTCGAAACGGGATCCTGTTCCTCGGGAGGGACTGGCGTACTGCAAAACGGAGGAAACAGACCTCCTACGGTCGAAACGGGGGTCCTGTTGATCGGGAGGGGTGTGGCGTACCGCAAAACGGAGGAAACGGACTTGTGTTGGAGAGCTACGGTCGAAACAGGGGTCCTGTTCATCGAGAGGGGTGTGGCGTACCGCAAAACGGGACTCCACGGGATACTGTTCATCTCCACCGTCGACCCCCTCCAGCCTCCACGGGCCACTGTTCATCCACCGTCGACCTCCTCCAGCCTCCACCTGCGACTGTTCATCCACGGGCTCCTGTTCATCCAGCCTCCACCCCGCGCTACTCCACCGGCTACTGTTCAGCCGCCCCTCTCCACGGGCTACTGTTCATCCAGCCCTCCACCGTCTACTGTTCATCCTGCCCGCCACGGGGTGGTCCTGTTCATCCTGCCCTCCACGGGGTCCTGTTCATCCAGCCCCAACCGGCTCGAACGATCGGGGTCCTGTTCATCCACCCCCACCGCGAACTGTTCATCCAAACCGCCCAGTAACGCTCACTGTTCATCCAGAGGCAATGCCACGGGGTCATGTTCATCCACCCCCACCGGAAACTGTTCATCCAAACCCCCCTAGCAACGCTCACTGTTCATCCAGAGGCAGCATCGATCGGCTTCAGTTAGCAGCAGTAGCGAAGGAATCGCTCGATCGGGTTCAGTTAACAGCCATCGATCGATCGCTCGGGCTTGTAAGCGTAGCCTGCAGTGCAATCGCTCGGGTTCAGTTAGAGCTCAATGCCTCGCTCGGGTTCAGTTAGAGCCCAGCGCCTCGCACACACGCGTGTACGTACGAGAGAAACGCGCATCGCTCAGCCCCCGACCACCCACCGTAACCAGGGACACCCCGATAGTTTCCTCGCCCACGCTTCTACCACGTTTTTTCCGTCATGGACGGCCCAAAGAATGTCATGCAGCTGCGTCTCCGGCCTGCCCAGGACGAAAAGCCCATTCTTTGTCATGAATTTTTGTCATAGAAGTAGGACCCCACCACATCTATGATGATATCGTGTTTTGTCACAATTATCGTCATAGAAGTGTCATAAGTATGATAGAAAAGATTTTCGTTCAGCCCAAAATGTCACGGATGTGTCTTTTTTTGTAGTGCAAGGTTCTCACCAAGGTGGCGTACTGGTACCCCGACCTCGACTTTGATGCCGCGCTGGAGAGCTTGCTAGAGGATACTGACCTCGCGCCGCTCAGGGAGTGCATCAAGCCCGTCATCAGCGGTGTCGGCGGAATTATGAGGGTGGAGGGCCAGCGCCGGGATTAGGCACACTGTTTCTTTTCGTTGCTGCAAGTTCACAACTAAGACGATTTTTATCTTTAGTTAGAACTGCGGCAACAAGCGATGTAATATAACTTCTGCAGTACTTTGATATTATGCACGTTATTTTCCTGTTCGATTTTCCTTTGTATGTCTTCCCTACGTAACTGGGTAGGCCTGCCGGCGCGTAAACCCATGGCGGCGTCTTGGGGACGGATCCCCATTGGCCTGCCGGGTGTGCTTGCTGCCGGGCAAACCACCTTACCGCCCTTAACGCGGCCGCCCGAATTGTCGAGCTTAACTCGAGTCAGAATCGAGAGTGTTGCCAGGTGCGGAAGGCTACCCCGCCACTCTTGACGCGGCCGCTTGAGCTGTTGAGCGGACTCGAAACAGAACAAGGGTGTTGCCAATCACGGGAGGGCCCCTTTGCATGCAGGTTTTCCATACATAGGCAAGATCTCTGAGGACGATAACTTTATATCAAAAAGGAAATAACTCAAGGCTCTGAATGACTTAGCTTTTCTGTTGCCGCGCTGGCGTCTACGCGCGCGCAGGCGGTGCCGTTTTTTCCTGGCCGTCTTCTTCTTTAGAAGCCACGGCGATGAAGAAACGCTAGGCTAACTACCAGACCAGATTCTCACAATTGCGCCCCCTACCTGGCGCGCCAAAGATGTCGGTGTGGAACGACACCTATGGGATCACAAGAATCCCTACTACAATTGCCGGGCCGCAAGGTTCCGAGAAGAGCAGGATTAGTAATCAGCACAAGGATCGTTTACCCAGGTTCGGGCCGCGAGGATGCGTAAAACCCTAGTTCTGCTTTGGTGGATGTATTGAGTGTTCTTGAGCCCTTGAACTAGCTACCGTGGCTGAGTAGTTCCAAAGAGTCGAATCCTTCTCCAGTACGCCATGGGCCTCCTTTTATAGTTGAAAGGGGCTGCCACAGTGGCACACAGGAGGTGGAAAGGCGTACAGTGCTACGAGCTTATCGCTCGTATTACAGGACAAGACGCATTTAATGCATTGCTTAGGTGTCCCCTTGCTTTATTGGGGACGGGAACGAGGCCCGTCCCGTCCGTCGCCGCTCCTCCTTGCTTCGACACGCGCCCTGGTCAGCGATGCATGCGGCGCCATGTAGGCAGGTAGGCAGTTGAGGTGGCGCGGTGGCAAAGTCTTCACGAATATCTGCATGCCGCCACGCAGGCGCTTGTTGAGTCGGCCTGGGAGCTGCATGTTGCCACGCAGGTGCCTGCCTAGCTGGTTGAGCTGGCAGCTGCATGCGAACGACGGTGGAGACTTGGCTGGTGCGGGCCTAGCAGTGGACCTGCTGGCGTCCTCGGTGAGGGCCTTGCCGGGTGGCCCGGCAAGGGTCTTGCCGTGGCGCGCTGTCGTCCCCGGCAAGGATCTTGCCGGGGGTCTTGTGGCTCTCCTCAGCAAGGATCTTGTCGAGGACCGTTGTCTTTTAATCCTCATCTGATCTTGAATATTCCTTGGTCTTGACAAAGATCTGCATGCCACCATGGAGGTGTCTCCCGAGCCCTAGTTCCAACGTGGTTGGTTGAGTTGGAACCCCTGGGCTCGAGGGTGGCTCACTCCGCTGGTGTGGGCGAGCCGCCCCGGCAAGGGTCTTGCCGGGGGAGCATGCTTCGTCCTTCCGCTTCTTTGTGTTCTTGGCCCTGGCGTTGCCTTGGCTGTCTTGGGCTTCGGTTTTACCTCGGTTCACCTCCCCTGTTCTGCTCGGTGCGGTCGTGGGCACGGCTCCGACTGTCCGTGCACAGGTAAAGGGGTACAAAGGTGCGCCCCTTGTTTTGTACACCGACACGTTCTTACCAACGCATCAAAACCACAACGATAGTTCGTCAAGTTGGTGTTGATTTAACCTTCACAAGGACCGGGCGTAGCCACACTCGGTTCAACTAAAGTTGGAGAAACTGACACCCGCTAGTCACCTGTGTGCAAAGCACGGCGGTAAAACCAGTCTCGCGTAAGCGTACGCGTAATGTCGGTCCGGGCCGCTTCATCCAACAATACCGCTGAACCAAAGTGTGACATGCTGGTAAGCAGTATGACTTGTATCGCCCACAACTCACTTGTGTTCTACTCGTGCATATAACATCTACGCATAAACCTGGCTCGGATGCCACTGTTGGGGAACGTAGTAATTTCAAAAAAAATCCTACGCACACGCAAGATCATGGTGATGTATAACAACGAGAGGGGAGAGTGTGTCCACGTACCCTCGTAGACCGAAAGCGGAAGCGTTATGACAACGCGGTTGATGTAGTCGTACGTCTTCACGATCGACCGATCCTCAGTACCGAACGCACGGCACCTCCGTGTTCAGCGCACGTTCAGCTCGGTGACGTCCCGCGAACTCACGATCCAGTAGAGCTTGAAGGAGAGTTTCATCAGCACGACGGCGTGATGATGATGTTGATGAAGTTACCGACGCAGGGCTTCACCTAAGCACCGCTACGATATGACCGAGGTGGATTATGGTGGAGGGGGGCACCGCACACGGCTGGGAGAGATCAATGATCAACTTGTGTATCTATGGGGTGCCCCCCTCCCCCGTATATAAAGGAGTGGAGGAGGGGGAGGGCCGGCCCTCTCTATGGCGCGCCTTAGGGGAGTCCTACTCCTACCGGGAGTAGGATTCCCCTTTTCCTAGTAGAACTAGGAGCCCTTCCAACTAGTAGGAGTAGGAGAGAAGGAAAGGGAAAAGAGAATAGATGGAAGGACGGGGCGCCGCCCCTCCCCCTAGTCCAATTCGGACTAAGCCTTGGGGGCGCGCATCCTCCCCTCTCTCTTTCCCCTAAAGCCCAATAAGGCCCATATACTCCCCGGCGAATTCCAGTAACTCTCCGGTACTCCGAAAAATACCCGAATCACTCGGAACCTTTCCGATGTCTGAATATAGTCGTCCAATATATCGATCATTACGTCTCGACCATTTCGAGACTCCTCGTCATGTCCCCGATCTCATCCGGGACTCCGAACTACCTTCTGTACATCAAAACACATAAACTCATAATACCGATCGTCACCGAACGTTAAGCGTGCGGACCCTACGGGTTTGAGAACTATGTAGACATGACCGAGACACATTTCTGACCGTTCAGCTGTCGCTCTTTCGACATACTCTTTTTTCAGACCTTAACTGTTTTCAATCTTCATGTCTACTTAGGCACAACTACATGGAGCAAAACATATAACCAATCGGTGGCGTAATAAGCACCAGGATTTTCTCAGTTCTCATGACATTCGTTTGAGGACAATAACGATGGATGGATATGCATCCAACCAGGCAAACCGAAGCTTTGTCACATTCTTCCTGTTGAATGCGAGGTTACTATTGTCCATGAGGCTTAAGTTTTTCGTAAAGAGATTTCTCACGGACGGACATGTTGAACAGCAAAAAAAAGAAGTTTCAGGTGGACAAATGGGCTTCTGAACATGCTCGGCTTCTATTTACAACAACTTGTAGTCATCCTCCAATAAAAAATTTTGCACAGGATGTTGCTTTTATGGATCAGACCGATCCATTTGTTTGTGACTGCAAAAAAGAGTGGTTGGGTTAGATGTTATTGCCATGTTCAATCTGGGTCTTGTCTAAATTTGATGAACAATTAATCCGTGGGCTTTTTGTACTGTTTGTAAGCTTCAGTTACATGTTGTGGCCTGTGTACTCCCCTCCGCCTGCCACTACACTGCCGCACCTTCCACTGCTCCGGTCTGTTCCCGTCCGAGGCCTCGCCGTCGTTCTTCGCCTTGGTTCGCTCGCTGTGCCCGCCGCCGTCTGGCGTTGTCAACATGGTCAACAACCGAGAGGAATCAGGAGATGACTGTACGTGGAGAGGCTGACAGTAGGGACCCACCAGGGTCATTGCATTACGCAAGCAGGAGCCTCGTTATTACTCCTACAAGCCAAAAAAATACTTCCTCCTAATTGTTTGACAACTAGGTCCCACGCCATTGTCAATGTAGTTAATAAACGAGAAAATTACACAACGAGCGGATAACACCAGGGACGCAGCAGCTCGCCCAGTTGTTTTTTAGTTTTAGAGACGGAGCTCAACTGCGTGTTGTGCGGGGGCTGTGGCCCGTCTAGCCCACGCTTACGCTTTTATTTAAGCACATGACGAGCCCAGTTGATATCTTTTTTCTTTCTGAAAATGGCTAGCCCAGTTCTTTTTTTTGGAGAATACCCAACCGAGGCCTACTTGCTTTTCTCAGCCCTGCTGGGCCACAAATCTTTCAAGACGAGGAGGGATGTAGGTAGTAAGAAATGGGCTTCCCCAGAAAATGGTCTATAAGTTGTAAGAAATGGGCTGTAAATTTTTAAACCAAAGCCAACCGGAAATTACATTAAAATATCGTTTTTTCTGGATTTCTCTACTCTTATAAAAAGCAGAGTTGGTGATGATGGTGTGCCTGCCATCCTGCAATATAGGTCGTCCAATCTATATCTAACGGATAGGAAGGAAACTATGGCAATTTACCCACACTCCTCTCTACATTTGCAGATACGGCCTTCCCTCGTTCATCCTTTTCTCCCACAAGATAAACTACTCATACAAATGCATCCTCATGTTCTGTGCAATGCACAGGCATCTTGCTAGTAAATATTTTAAATTTCATTCTTTTTTGCGGAGAATTTTTTTGAATTTTATTTTGATATAATTTTTTAAAATTATTTTTAACGTGACTCGAAATTTCGTGATTAAAAGAGTTCGGACCCCACCGAAATATGAAAAATTTCGTTGAATGTTTTAGCAGTGCCCAGAATATATGGTATGTAATGCTAATAAAAAGAATATGGGCTTCAAAATATCCTTAAGAATTAGCAAATGGGCTGTAAATTATTGATAATAATGGCTAATGGGTTGTATGTTGTTTTCCACATATTTGGAGGTTGACTTCTGGGCCTACTAGGTTGATGATGCCGCTGTCCTAAAAAAATTTGACACGTATGCAAGGCTTTGTCAACTTAGTCAACACAGAGTAGTGACTGTTGGATGTCCATCCAACGGTCGTCGTGCTTCTTCAATCTCTGATCTTCCTGCTCCAGCCGCCCAAACCAGCGCCGGCGGGACTGCCTGCTCCCTCCTCCCATGGCCAGCTGTGCTGCCGCCAGGCCATCCCTCTACCCACCCGCACATCCTGTTATTTTCTGGCAACGTCAGCCTCACCCCGCAGCCGACCAGTCAGCGCTCGTACTCCCCTCAGCGTGGGCATCCACTACCGCGTCTTCCCCGGCTCCGTGTCGTTCCCTTCCTAGGCCTCGCCGTCGTCCACTACCCTGGTGCTCTCGGCGCGGCGTGGTCAACGTGGTCAACGAACGACATCCATCGGAAGTGGACGGTACATGGTGAGGCTGACAGCTAGGTCCATGGCCGCATGTAGCGACCAGACCTCAAACAGTCTGATCTCTGTGCATCAGTGTCATCCCTGGATCGGTAATGCTGACACGCACAGTACTTGAGGATTTATAACAGAGTAGCAATCACACACTTATTACATCGAATGTCTCAAAGGAGAACTTATTACAATAAATATGGCTTAAGGCCATCTAAAACGATAACAGCGGAAGGCTTGGAAGATAAAGTGAGTCATCAACTCCAACGGCATCACTGAGTGAAAGACAACGGCCTATGGCTCCTTACTCGTCGTCTGAAAAGTCTGCAACATGAACGTTGCAGCCCGAAACGGGTCAGCACATGGAATATGCTGGCAAGGTAACACAAGAGTAATGAACAGAATAATTGCTATCACTACATGCATATTTGGCTGGTGGTAAGCTCTATGGTTATAGTTTTGCATAAAGCCAATGTTTTCCTACAACAAAGGAATAAATTTTATTTAACTATCATGGTGGTTGTTAAACATTGAGAAGGTTCCTCCAACTCAATCCCAATTAAGCATCATCATTAAACCCAATCAAATTATATTAAGAGTGATGAGATCAGCATGATAATCCAAGAACCAGATACTCAAGATGTCCATAACCGGGGACACGGCTAATCATGATTAGTTTGTACACTCTGCAGAGGTTTGCGCACTTTTCCCCACAAGACTCGATCTCCTCCGTTGGATTTCTCGCACTTCCTGGTGTTTGAGAAACGGATGACCGAGACACAGTCTTTCAGAAGCATTAACTCTAACCCCGGGTAGACAGTACCAACCTACATCCCCTACATCTGCTAGCCTACCACTGGAAGAGGTCATGCAACATACTCAACTATGCTAGAGCCCATAATAGCTTGTGGCTGCACACGGAAGTTTCTAGCATGAATAATCTTATGATCCCTTTGAACCTGGGTGGCATTCCATAGGGTGATCACACGGGTCCTCCGGGATCCCCTTGGGCAAGCACTGGGTTCTCTAGGTGCCCGGGCAAACCACTGGGTGCTCCAGGGTGCCCCAACCAGTCCACCCAGATGTGTATTAAAGTAGCCACCTTAAGTTAACCCTTAATGATAACTCTCACATCTGTCATGGGTACACTCAACCAATCCACGTCTACGAGCATAGCAGAGCAGTATAAGCATAACGTAGAAGTAACTCCCAAGGTTTGAATGCAGGACAATAGGTTCCTACCTAATCAACTACTTCCCAATACCCTCATGTTATCAATCCTACTCATGCAATGTTTGAGGGTTGAAACTAATGCATAAAAACTGGGTAATAAAGGGATATGATCAAAGTGTTACTTGCCTTGCTGATGATCCGTGAAACCTAGAGACTCGTAGTAGCACGCTTCGCACTCCGGGTACTCTATCGCAAACAAACAAACAAACATACATACAATAAGCACTCAACTAGAAGCACGGGTAAAACTCAAATCAGAGATCTAACCAGAAAGTTCAACTTAAGAACTCCGGTTTGCAAAAAGAATCAAACCAAACGAAGCAACAAAACTCAAACTGCGAAAGAAACAAGATCCGTTTACTAATCTGGACTTAGGTCAAATTTTACAGTAGCAAAATCTTGTTCAAGTTGGTTAAACAGAAAGAGGGCTCCGAAACGAAGATCTAGGCGCTTGAATCGCCTGATTCTGATAAACGAGCGAGAAGATAAACTAAAACGAAAATCGGGTCAGAAATCGCGATCGAAAATAATCGCGGAAAACACTTGAAAAAGAAAAACTGACGAACAGGCTAACGAACGAACGTTCGCTGTCTGCGGCTAACGGGTGAAAACTGTTCGTTAAAACGAATGTACAAACGGGCGTTTGCTAAATAACTAAACCAAAAAAATTAAAACCAAACGAACCGAAAAAAAATAGATCTACGGTTCGAAAATAAAAATCGATCGGTTTTCCGACGAAAACCGGCGGTGGTGGCGGCTACCTCCAGCAAGGTCGACGGCAGCGGCGAGACGGCGGCGCG
>NC_057799.1:573915722-573918169 GCF_018294505.1 Triticum aestivum
AGCTGGTGGGCTGCGGGGGTCGGGGCGCTGGTTATAAAGGTCGGGCGGGCGAGTCCTAGTCGGGCACGGCCCGACTAAGTCGGTTGACTTTTTTTAAATAATTCCGCGCAGAAAAATAAAGAAAATAAATACTAAACGGACTCCAAAAATCCCCTAAAAATCTAGCGGACAAGGTGAACATTTATTTGGGCCTCTAATACAATTTTGAAAAACGCATATTTTTTCCTAATCAAATAAAATAGCGATGAAACTCCGAATAAAATTCTTATTTGATTTTAATATTAAATCTTCAATGTTTCTTTATTTTGGGGAAGTCATTTTATCCCCTCTCTTTTATTTTTATAAAAGAAATATTCGAAGAGAAAATAATTAAAATCAAACGATCCTCTTTTCAAAATTTGAGAAAACTCAAATATGAAAATAACAAAATAGCCAACTCTCTCCGTGGGCCCTTAAGTTGCGTAGAATTTCTAGGATCAAGCCAAAATGCAATAAAATATTATATGCAATGATGATCTAATGTATAACATTCCAAATTGAAAATTTGGGATATTACACCGCACACAAGGAAATGCCTCCTTATTACGCGCAAAATAATGATTCCTCCACCTGACAGCTGGGACCCACCGGAAGGGCCTCTGTATTTCGCAAAAAAAAGTTCCCCCTGCTGACAGCTCGGACCCACCAGCTATATCTTCGCACGCAAGGAAGTGTCTCCTTATTACGCACAAAAAATGAATACTCCCCCTGCTAGCTGGGACCCACCATAGTGGGAAGCTGACTTGTGGGCCTACTAAGTTGACGGGGCCAGAGGGCTTTGTCAACTTAGTCAATATGAACGATTCTACCTCAAGTGACCGTACGATGTCCGTCCACCGTAGTGCTTCTTCAACCTCTGGTCTTCTTGCTCCAGCCGCCCAAACCAGCACCGGTCGTGTCGCGTGCTCCTGCCTCCCATGGCCGGCTGTGCTGCCACGGAGGCCTCACTGCCCCCTACTATTCCCACCGCTGGCCAGGCCCTGCGGCGACGGCAGCCTCACACCGCAGCCGAACCAGTGAACCCTCGTACTCCTCTCCGCGTGGGCATCCACTGCCGCATCTTCCCCAGCTCCGTGTCGTCCCCTTCCTAGGCCTCGCCGTCGTCCACCGCCTTGGTGCTCTCGGCGCAGCGTTGTCAATGTGGTCAAGGAACGACTTCCATTGGAAGAGTACTGTACGTGGAGAGGCTGACAGCTGGGTCCACGATCGCAGCAAGGAAGTGCCTCCTTATTACGCGCAAAATAATGATTCCTTCACCTGACAGCAGGGATCCATCGGACGGGCCATCGTATTTCGTGAAAAAAAATGTTTCCCCCTGACTGCTAGGACCCACCAGCTACATCTTCACATGCAAGGAAGTGCCTCCTTATCCTCCCTGACAGTCGGGACCCACCTGGTCAAAGCGTACGTAGCGTTGCCATTCTGGTTACGAACGTGTACGTACATACGATCGGTCTGTCTGCAGGCTGCAGCGATGAACCGTGGCCGTGTAAGGAAGGGCACGTGTCGTAGTATAGGCGCGCACATGTCATAGTAGAGGCGCGCACGTAGCATGTCACGTAGTCCCGTTAATATCGTGTACACATACGCACAGCTAGGGTGCAAGAAAGTAAATACGGCCACGTACGTACATACGGGGGGGGTCTCAAATGCCTACTCGCGCATACGTATGGCCAGGGATCGTGTACATGGCTGGGTCAGAATGGAGGAACTGCATCGTCGTATTCATCGAGAGCCAACCGGCTTGGATGGAATAGCCGATCGAAACGAGGCCTGGCATACCGCAGAACGGAGGAAACGGCCTTGTGTTCGACCGGCCACGGTCGAAACGGGATCATGTTCATTGGGAGGGGTCTGGCATACCGCAAAACGGAGGAAACGGACTTCTCTTGGACCTCCTACGGTCGAAACGGGGTCCTGTTGATCGGGAGGGATGTGACGTATCGCAAAACGGAGGAAACGGACTTGTGTTGGAGCGCTACGGTCGAAACAGTGGCCCTATTCATCGGGAGGGGTGTGGCGTACCGCAAAACGGGACTCCACGGGATACTGTTCATCTCCACCGTTGACTGCCTCCACGGGCTACTGTTCATCCACCGTCGACCTCCTCCAGCCTCCACCTGCGACTGTTCATCCACGGTGTCTCCCCTCCTGCCTCCACCAGCCACTGTTCATCCACGGGCTCTTGTTCATTTAGCCTCCACCGCTACTCCACCGGCTACTGTTCAACCAGCCCTCTCCACGGGGTCCTGTTCAACCACCCCTCCATGGGCTACTGTTCATCCAGCCCTCCACCGGCTACTGTTCAACCAGCCCTCCACGGGGTCGTCATGTTCATCCAGTCCTCCACGGGGTCCTGTTCATCCACCCCCAACCGGCTCGATCGATCGGGGTCCTGTTCATCCAGC
>NC_057799.1:573918371-573922755 GCF_018294505.1 Triticum aestivum
AACAACGCTCACTATTCATCAAGGGAAGGAAGCAGTAGGTTCGATTGGCTTCAGTTACCAGCAGTAGCGAAGGAATCACTCGATCGGGTTCAGTTAACAGCCAGATCGATCGATCGCTCAGGTTCAGTCATGCGTAGCCTGCAGTGCAATCGCTCGGGTTCAGTAGGCGAACGCCTCGCTCGGGTTCACTTAGAGCCCAATGCCTCGCACCCACGCACGTACGTGTACGAGAGAAACGTGCATCGCTCGGCCCCCGACCACCCACCGTAACCGGGAACTCCCCAATATTTTCCTCGCCCTCGCTTCTACCACGGTTTTTTCCATCATGGACGGCCCAAAGAATGTCATGCAGCTGCGTCTCCGGCCCGCCCAGGACAAAAAGCCCATTTTCTATCATGAATTTTTGTCATAGAAGTAGGAGCCCACCACATCTATGATGATATCGGGTTTTGTCACAATTATCGTCATAGAAGTGTCATAAGCATGACAGAAAAAAAATTCGTTCGGCCCAAAATGTCACGGATGTGTCTTTTTTTGTAGTGGACTTTGCTATGCTTAATGCTTGTCACTAGGGCCCGGGTGCCATGATTTCAGATTTGAGCCCTTTATGTTTTTATGGATATATTTGTGTTCTTGATCCTATCATGTAAGTTATACGCACCTATTACATGTTATGATTCACATACCCCAAGGTGACAATAATTGGATTCTTTCCGGTGATTACCGTAGTTTGAGGAGTTCATGTATTCACTATGTGTTAATGCTTTGTTCCGGTGCTCTATTAAAAGGAGGCCTTAATATCCCTTAGTTTCCTTATGGACCCCGCTGCCACGAGAGGGTAAGACAAAAGATGCCATGCAAGTTCTTATCCCAAGCACGTATGACTATATACGAAATACATGCCTACATTACATTCATGAATTGGAGCTAGTTATGTGTCGCTCTGGGTTATGACTGTTACATGATGAATGTTATCCAACACAAGTATCCATCACTGATCGCTGCTGCTGCTATTACAATCACTACAAAAACTGCTATTGTTACCGTTATTGTTGTTACTGTTGCCACTGCTATCAAACTATCATACTACTGTGCTGCTGATCACTTTGCTACAGATATTTAGTTCTCCATGTGTGGTTGAATTGACAACTCAAATCCTAATACTTGCAAATATTTTTTGGCTTCCCTTGTGTCGAATCAATAAACTTGGGTTGAATATTATACCCTCAAAAAGTATTGCGATCCTCTATACTTGTGGGTTATCAGGCGCCAAATGTCTGGCCTCGTCTCGGATGTCCGGTTGCCATAGCTCAACAGCACCTTCATCTTCTTTTCACTTTTTTCCTCTCCGCTTCCATGCTTCCCTCGTGGATGGTGTAGGTGTACTCTTATGCTTGCACTCCTCCTCGTCACCCATGAAGCTTTGATAACACCTATGCATGCACACAAGAGGAGTGTCAAGTAGTATACCATCCTTAAAGGGATCAAGTAGACACGTGTAATGGATATGATCCACCTCTATATGTTTGAAGTAGATGTTGCATGTGCCTCTTGGCAAAGGGACTCTTGACATGGTGATGTCCGTTGGATGCTCCGCATCAACTATCTAAGTTTCGACTCTTGATTTTCTCTTAGTGGATTTTAAACTCAAATCTCTTAGAGAGGGGTGCTCGAACAATCTTCTCAGAATCTCAAGCAGAGCAGCCAATGAATCATGTTGGTGCAGGGTGGCTATTTATAGTCGTACCTTTCCCATAATGAAATGGCCAATTAGGGCACACGGTCCAGCCAATGGCCAATCGACATGTTTCCAACGATCAAATTTTGAGCACATAACAACTTTACATGAGGAAAAAGTAAAGTTAATTCCTCGATTCGAAACATATCTCTCGCAGTCTAGAAGATCAACGGCTCTAACTGACAAGTAATGTTTCAAAATACAAAGAGATTTCTCGCAACTCTCATAGGTATCGGCTAAGCATCACAACAGACATAAGTCTCGAAATACTTATACCCATCTTAATAGTACGGTGGTCCTATGACTCAATTAAGAGAAAAAGAACAATGAAACAAATGTTACGTTTTCGCTTCGTCTTTAATCTTCTAGACAACAGTCATTTCTTCTCGGACACCTCAAGTACCAATTGCTTCACTTCAGCAATATTTTTAGGGTTAATTTGATAAATGTCACTCGAATTCTGGCTATTCCGAGAAACGCCGCTACAATTTCCAAACTTTGAAAAATTTGCACTGGCGTTTTTCAAAGTTTGCAAAATTTGCAGTGGCATTTCTCGGAATCGCTAGAATTCGAGTGACATTTATCCAATTAACCCATATTTTTATGGGTCGAATCCACCACGCAATCTTCCCGGAATAGCATTCCTCAAAACATTCTCATCTTCTTTGCGGCGCAGATAACTCTCGGTGAAGTTTATATCAAACTTCTCGACAAAATGCAACATTATTTTTGATACGCCATTTACTATTTCTTCCTGTGTGCATTAGCAAACAATTCAATCATAAACTGTTTCTGACAACAATCTTTAAAACACAAAGCGGCAAGTCATTGAAGCAACAATGTGGACGGAAGCAGTGGTCGCGCAAGGCCCCAGGAAGCCCGGGTTGTGGCCCCATGCATGGCGGAGGAGCTCTTTCATGGACTATAGCAACACAATAGCCACATTCTATCTTAGCTTTGGCTATCAGCAAACAGAGGGATCTTTGGGTCGTTTATCCAACCTAAGCTGCTCGGGAAGTGGCGTTCTCCAAGTAACCTAAAAATAATCTCGAGATCGGTATTCCAGTGTGTTCTCTCTCCATGGTCGAGGAGAGTGATTTTATTGTAGTCTAATACAAAACTATGAACCTACCCGAACAACTTTTCTCTTTCAGATTGGATCGTTGAAGGCCCCGGGCCCGAATGGCTTTCCTGCACGTTTTTTTCAACGCAATTGTAGTACACTGCGGGACAGTGTAATTACGTCAGCGAAGGATTTTTTTCATCTCAGGTGTGATGCCAGAGGGGGTTAACTCAACCTCAATCGTTCTTATTCCAAAAGTTCCTAATCCTTCAAAGTTGACTGATTTTAGGCTTATTAGTTTATGTAATGTAGTCTATAAGGTCATCTCAAAGTGCTTGGTGAACTGGCTACGGCCAATTCTAGATGATATCATATCGCCGGAGCAAAGTGCTTTCATCCCCGGAATGATGATTACGGATAGTGCACTCATTGCTTTCGAGTGCATCCATCATATAAAGCAGGAGAAGGACCCTACAAGGAGTTTTTGTGCCTATAAGCTCGACTTATCAAAGGCGTATGACAAAGTTGATTGGGTTTTCTTGAAGCAAATGATGCAGAAATTGGGTTTGTCTCATCGTTGGGTGGACTGGATCATGACATGTGTCACTTCGGTGAGGTATTCGGTAAAACTTAATGGAACCCTTCTAGAATCGTTTGCACCATCGCGGGGGCTATGGCAAGGTGACCCATTATCACCCTTCTTATTCCTTTTTGTTGCTGACGAGCTCTCTGCCATTTTGAAGCATGAAGTTAATATTGGAAATATCACTCCTGTCAAAATCTGTAGAAGGGCGCCGGGAATATCACATCTTTTATTCGCCGATGACTCCCTATTGTTTTTTGAAGCAACACAGGATCAAGCCATGAAAATCAAAGAGATATTGAATCTGTATGCAAGTGCTACCGGCCAGAACATTAATCTAAACAAGTGCTCCATATTATTCGGACATGCATGTCCAGAGGCTGTCCAGAATACTGTTCGGGTTGTCCTTGAAGTTACTAAGGCGGAATTTGAAGAAAAATAGTTGGGTCTTCCTACACCTGAAGGTCAGATGTCTAAGGGACGGTTCCAAAATTTGCAAGCTAGTCTCACTAAGAGACATATCCAGTGGGGAGACGGGTGGCTGGCACAACCTGGCCGTGAAGTCCTAATTAAGTCAGTTGCCCAATCTCTCCCAACATACATCATGGCATTTTTAAACTTCCGTTCTCAGTTTGTGATGACCTAACAAGGATGGTTAGAAACTTCTATTGGGGCTCTAAAGATGGATGCAGGAAAGTACATTGGAAGGCTTGGGATTATTTGTTTCAGCCAAAGTGTGAAGGAGGGCTTGGATTCCGCGACTACAGACTATTCAACCAAGCACTCCTCGCACGCCAAGCTTGGAGATTTATTGATAGGCCGGAGAGCCTTTGTGCTCGCTTGTTAAAATCTCGTTATTACCCGGGTGGACAGCTGAGGACACGGTCTTTTTTGGTAATGCTTCTTTGTCTTGGCAAGCCATAAGTTATGGACTAGAGCTTCTGAAAAAAGGCCTAGTTTGGAGAGTTGGCAATGGAGCAAGTATTCGTGTATGGAGAGA